>NW_028318337.1:306097-459694 GCF_062004578.1 Staurois parvus | reverse complement strand
AGGAGAAGGGGACCATCCGTGTTTCCTTCCATCCTGTGTAAAAGTGAACATGCTTGCAAGCTTGTTTTTTAAGCCTTCCAATGCAAATACCAAGTTCTGCTTGGTCACATAAGACGTACCTTCAGTAACCACCAAACCAGATAAATGCAGAGGCTCTGAACCACCCACTATACCTGACTCCTCAGGGAAAACTGTATTGGCAGGACTCTGTCCCACATCCTCCAGCCCTAATGGTGGTGACTGCATGCGCCTCTCAGCCATGCTCCCCCATGGTATTTGAACAGGCGATCAAATACCACGAAAGCTCTATTTGTGGGACATAAATTTAATTTGGGTACAAGGTGCATGACCACACAATTGTCAGTTAAAATAACGCAGCACCAATGCAAAAAATAGCCTGCTCAGGAAGGAGGGGGGGTAAATCCTCTGGAGGGCAAGCGGTAAATAGCAAAAAGTGAAAAATATTTTTTTTTTCAAAATTGTTTTTTTTTTGTTTATAGTGCAAAAAATACAAAACGAACAGGCGAGCAAATACCACAAAAGCTCTATTTGTGGGAAGAAAAGGACACAATTGTCAGTTAAAGTAATGCAGCGCCATAACCCAAAAGATGGCTTGGTCAGGGAGGAGGGTAAATCCTCTAGAGGGCAAGTGGTTAAAGCGGAGCGCCACCCAAAACGGGAAGTTCCGTTTGAAGCCTTGTCCCCCGCTCCCCATTAAGGATTGGCATCTTTGGGGAGCAGGTACCTGAATTTGACAGGTACCCACTCCCGGTGCAATTGCCTAGGCAACCAGAAGCGGAAGTTGTCCCCCCCCCCCCCCATAGTCTTCTGGGACACGTGACAGGTCCCAGAAGACTACAGGGCCATTCATAAAGCTCAGTGCTTCTTGCACATGTGCAGTGGGCACCCAGCTGTGAAGCTGCAAGCTGTCACAGCCGGGTGCCCACACTGAAGATGCCGGTGCCAGGGAGAAAAGATGGCCAGTGAAACCAGCCATGGTGAGGACACCGCTGGACCGAGGGACAGGTAAGTGTCTGTATTTTAAAAGTCAGCAGCTACAATTTTTGTAGCTGCTTTTATTTTTTTTTTTCAGGTGGAACTCCGCTTTAACTGAACACCTGACAAAATGCTTGCAGCTCCTATAACCAAAAAAAAACCTGCTATACATTGACTCCGTTTGATAAATACACTGCTACTGCTAAAACGAATGTACATGACACATATTAATTCTACAAATATACCACATACATATTCCACCTGTACAATCTATAAATATGAGGTAACCATGGCCCCTCATAACGCGCCCTCAGATATCGGAAATGACGAGTTAAGACCAGGAAGTGTCGTCAGGTCTCGCGATATTTGCCGCTGAACGAACGAGAGCTCTCTCTTTTCCTCCAAGGCTCTAGACAAGATGGTGGGTGCTGGTTCGTGTGTGTGAATTGGAATCCGCTTCCATCCTCCATATGGGGGGCACCGGTAGCGGTTTGGGTTGCCGTTGGCGGTGTAGCTGTGTGTCGTGTTATGGGGGCGGTTATTTGTAGCTGGTGATAACGGTTGGGCCTCTGTACCGACTCGTTGAGGCGTTGTACATGTCGTTGGGTTCTATAGGACGGCTTGTATATGTGATGTGTACTGAGGGCTGTGTGTGTATACGGCCGGCCGAGGGGGGGGCTGCTATTGCAGCATGGTGGAGACATGTCTATTCTCAAACCATTTCCTATTCGTAGGTTATACCCCGGCATTACTTCCTATTAATGTATGGACGCTGAACTCCTTCCGCAGGCAGCGATCAATCTGTACCAATGATACTACAGGACCTCACCAGCTGAGTTGTCCTTATGTCTGGCCATACACTATTCAAACCCAGCTCATACCAATGCGGTGTGTGAAATGCTGCGAATCCTGTGCGTTTCCTGCGGCACATTGCAATCTCATAGCTTTCATGGCATCTGGTGTGGGTGTCAATGATCGGATTGCAAAATGCAATTGCCAGAAATCAAACACCCATGCGATGTGATTCTGGTGCAGGTTTAAAAAAGGGTCCTGCACTTCCCTTTTTTTTTTTTTTTTTGCAGATGCGATTTGAGTCATACAAAGTGTATGGCTGAAATTACACTGCACAGACATTTGCATGTCATTCCTGCGCGAATTACACCCTGTGTCCCATACCGTGCAATCTGATTGTATAATCTCCCTTTAGATCTACTGTCAACTGTGGTGTACAAGGACCTGCCTGATTTATTTGAATTGTTTTGGTTGCTACACAGTTAATGGTAGATTGTCCAGTAGTGTGTGGCTAGCCTTATGTTTATTACAATCAGTACACTTCCCTTTAAGCTGGCCATACCTTGATCAAAATTTGTCTGGTTCTGCAGGGACTGGCTGGATTTCGATGTACAACTGCCCTGTTTGTTTTTCTCTGTTCGATCAATGCCTGCAGCAGTGAGCGGTGTTTTCTGGCAGTGGGATAGTCTCCCTGCTGTCAAAATACAGTGGAAGGATTCCCCCATCCACATAGTGTGTGGATAGGGGACTGGGGATAGGGTGGTTTTGTGGGTTTTTTTTTTTTTTTTTTTTTTTTGACCTTCGGGTTGAATGAGAATGCAGGATGCAGGGTCTACTGCAGGATTCCTCCAGAGGTTGCCAGGGGTTCCTTGCACAATGAAAAATTTCTGCCTCTGATAATTTCCCAGTGACACCATTGATCTTTAAGTAATCTATAAGGGGGTAATTCTTCCCAGTGACCACAAGTGTAAGGAGCATTCTTCCCACTGACCATCACACTAATGTATCATGAGTTGTAGATAGACTTTTACCAGGGGTTTCCTGAGGCTGGAAAGTTATTCCAAGGGTTCCTCTGTGTTGAAAAGGGTTGAGAAATGCTGGTCTAATTTATGGCTGTTTTAGATTTGCCAACAACTATGTAGTGCAAGGGCATGACTGGTTTGGTACAGGTTGCATGGCTCAGGTAGGTCCTTTTATATTACATAGTTTTGGTAAATCTAAAGTTAAGTTGTACAATCAGATTGTAACATGTATGGTGACCCTAAAGTAGATGTATGCTGCGATTTTTATTTTTTTCAACCAGTTGGCTGAATGGGGAAAAAAAACTCAGATTCCTGGATCCACACAAGCCAAATGGATGCAGGGATCTCTCCTCTTGTGTTTTTGTATTCGAACAGCAGGGACTCCCTTGCCGGAATACATTGAGCAGTGCTGTAGCAGCTGACCAAATACTGTTATTCCAGCAGGGCTGTTCAACAGGAGTTGGTCTTAAGGGTCATTTTTTGTTGAACAAAATGGTCTACAGGTGGATCTACAGTTTAGATCTGCATGTTCAGATCCATCCAGTCCATGTAATCTGAAAGCTATTTTTGTGACTGTCAGGGCCCCTTTCGCGCAAATCGGTCTCTGCCAGGATTCTGCTTGCTCAGGGGTTCTGTTCACGGAGTACACAGACGGCTGGTCTCTGTCTGCTCTCCTTATGCAGAGCAGACACAGCTCACTCTCCTCTATGGGTGGTTGGTTGGAAATGGACCGCCTGTCCGTTTACACCCAACTACCATCTGATCTGCTAGACAGAAGGGAAATGGATCCCTATCCATCTGTTTTTAGCAGGTTGAATGTAGGTGGGTGTAATCGGATGAATGTCCATTATATCTGCCACTCCATAGAATAGAATGGAGGGTTCAGTTGGGTCTGCCTGAAAAACTGACAGGTGGACCCGATTGATCTGCTCCATGTGAAATGGGCCTTAAGCATCCTATCTCACTGTATAAAGTATGATTATCAGGTAACTATCGGGTAATTTTTGTGCATATGATTGCCTAGAGATCCCTAAGCTGTGGCCTCTGGTGTCAGCCTTCCCTGCTCACTTCTTTAGTTGGCTGTTGGGCTGTCTCTCAGATTTGCAGAGGCATGGTATACCTGGTGGGTAGCCCATCAGTAAACTGAAGGTGTGTGCTTGGAAGGCTGACAACTCTTCCAAGTCAGGTTGTCTTGCTGTTAGTCTTGTACATGAAGTGCTATCAACTTGTAAGAAACTTTGCAAAAGGTTCACAAAACGAGGTATTAAACCAAACCTAGGAAGTAGCTGTTGTTTTTCCCCCTATTCTTTATAAGGGTTGTACGCCTCTTGAGGGTTAGGGACTGGTGTGAATGTACAATATATATGTGAAGTGCTGTGTAAGTTGACAGCGATATATAAGTACCTGAAATAAATAAGGTAAATAGACTTGAACAGTGCAACTTAGTTGTGGTGTGCTGGGATTGCATTGGCGATCTGGGAATTTGTGAGATATTAACCTGTCTAAAGCACTTTTTTCCACTTTGGTTAAACTAGTGTAGTTTTAGAACTAGTCGGCTGTACTTGGAAAACTTGATGTCTTTGTTCTAGTGACAATTGTCACTGGTGCAAAAGAGGAAGTCTTGAATTGGTGCAGTAATAGTGGGGACATCTTCCATTGAGGAAACATGTATGTATAAAAGTATACTAAAGTATAACTAAAAGTAAGATTTTTTTTTTTTTTGTTTTGGAGAGAGTAGAGGTGGACTAAAACACCTGTCATTTCTTTTTATTGCGGTCTGTGCCCCTGTTAACCACCTCCCACCCGCCATATAGTCCAATAACGGGCGCAAGGTGGTTCTCTCGGTTCATATGATGTCATCCCATTCTCACCGTGCATGCGCGGCTCCGGGAGCGTGCGGCAATTTGGCGGTGTGCTGTGTCCCTCGGACACAGTGGATCACCGATCCACGGAAAGAGCCGAAGACGTCGGCTCGGTCATGTGATCAGCTGTGTCCAATCACAGCTGATCACATGTAAACTGGGAAATGCCGGTTATCGGCATTTCTCTCCTCTCTAGCTGTCACGTTGACAGCTCGAGAGGAGAGCTGGTAATCTGCATTCTGCGGAGGGGACATGTACATTGATCATCAGGGCACTGATGATCAGTGTGGCCCCAGAAGTGCCACCTGTCAGTGTCCATCAGTGCCAGCTGTCAGTGCTGAACAGTGCCACGTGTCAATGCCCATCTGAGCTGCAAGTCAGTGCCGCCTATAAGTGCCATATATCAGTGATGCCTGTCAATGCTCATCAGTGCAGCCCATCAGTGCCCATCACTGCAGCCTCATTAGCACACATCAGTGAAGGAGAAAAATCACTTATTTACAAAATTTTCTAACAAAAACTAAGAAAAAAAATGGGTTTTTTTTTCAAACTTTTCAGTGGTTTTTGGTTTAAGAAAAAATAAAAAACTCAGAGGTGATTAAATACCACCAAAAGAAAGCTCTATCTGTCATAAAAAAAGATAAACATTTCATATGGGTACAGTTTTGCATGACTGCGCAATTGTCATTCAAAGTGTGGCAGCGCTGAGAGCTGGAAATTGGCCTGGGCAGGAAGGGGGTATACGTGCCCTGTAGACTAGCAGTTAAGGAGAGTCACCCTCTCTGTGTCCTGTTTACCATATCAAGAAAATTGCAAATTTTGGGTTGTCCCTAGAAAAGTTTCAGGGAATCTTCCAATGAGGACACTAGTTTTGGTGACCTGGGGGGCCCCAAGGAATTCCCTACATTTGCAGGGCTTTCCTCACTTCCTGTTTGGCTGTGGGTCAGGAAGTGAATCAAAATCTCAGCAATGAGACACAGATGGTAACAAAAAAAATCTGGTGGGTTATATCTCTCCCTTGCTATATTTGAAAATGGAGGGGAAAAAAGTTTTGCCTATAGTTCTACTTTAAGCTGGCCATACACTAAGTAATATTTAGTTGTTTTATTTCATTCAGTCTGCAGGCTAAACTAAAAATTTAACATTTCTCTGTCCACACTAAACAGTGCAGATAGACAAACATCCTGTTGCAGCCATTGTATGGAAAGCCAGTGGCAGTAGTCAAAATACCCAAACAGATGCAGGCATTGTTTGACAGCTTTTTTACTTGGCTCCTCTGGCTTAAATTTGTTCTGCGTATTGGCCAGCTTTGGTGTGATCTTATCTTGCTTCCAGGTATCTTAAACAGGAAGTAATGTAAAATCTTCTTGCTGTGAATCATGCAGCAGAATAGATATGGGGTTTAACTGTGTTTTTACTATATATTTGGATATACAGTAATGGGTTTACCAGCTGACTGAAGGCAAACCGAAAACACCAAGTGATCATCCTCAGATGTTTAAGCAGCCTCCCAGCTCCTTAACATGAACAGTTTCATTAGGCTATGGAGAGGGGCTGGGGGATACAGACTTCTGACAGCTTATGGAGGTGAAGACAGAAACAGTTATCAGTTTTAACACCCAACTCCCTGGCTTGAAACAGCTGGCATTGTCTGCTATTGAAGCATAGATGCATCTTCTTTTTTTTTTTTTTTTTTTTTTATATGGTCATCTTTAATTGTGGGCACCTTTTTTATCTGAAATATTTTTTGCACTCAGGCAATTTTATTTAATTCGCACTTTTATATTTTCCTGTTGTAGGCGGACGCCGAGCAGAAGAAGAAGAGGACATTCAGGAAGTTCACATACAGAGGAGTGGATTTGGACCAGCTGCTTGATATGTCCTAGTAAGTATTTAATAGTTTGGTAATGAGGGTAATCATTGCCTATGATAACAAATGAGTGCCAGGTTTTATATATTGAATGATGGATATTGGTATCAATACGAAATACAAACTTTCCCAGATTAAAACATTGATGTTTTATTTCCAAATGTGAAGCTTGGCAAGATGTAATGTTCTTTAATCTTTTTCATGATTTAGTGAGCAAATCATGCAGCTGTACTGTGCTCGCCAACGCCGCCGTCTAAACAGAGGCTTGCGCCGCAAACAGAACTCCCTTCTAAAACGTCTGCGCAAGGCCAAGAAGGAAGCACCTCCCATGGAAAAACCAGAGGTTATTAAGACCCATCTGAGAGACATGATCATCTTGCCAGAAATGGTTGGAAGCATGGTGGGAGTATACAATGGCAAATCCTTCAATCAGGTTGAAATTAAGGTGAGCGACAGCTGTAGGTTAGATGGGGAAATCGCCGTTTTAAAATGTAATGGTTTCTAATGTCTCTAGCTACAAAGTCCTTAGATGTGGTAGCTGCATTTTTTTTTCACCTTTTTATAATCCTACAAATACCACACATTGCGGTAAGGGGGTCATACTCCTGTGTATGGAAGGAGTCATAGTTGTCATCCAGGCTGAAATTCAAACATGCCTTCATTACATGTGGGGTGGAATGAGAAGTTTCTTTTACAGGAGGAAGAGAACAGTGCTTTCAGTTCACGTTGGCAAAATGAACTGGTGTTTTGTGCTTGCTGAAAATAGTTTTGGCCTGAGAAGTTAAAACAAATGCAGCCAAAACATCTAAGTACTAGTAAGCAGCATTGTGTGTTTTGTTTTTTTTGTGTGCATGTTGTGATGAAGTTCCCTGCACTGCTATGTTCTGCATTTTATAAAGGTGAATGAAGTGTCCTTTTGAGAGTTCAGTGAAGTTATACAAAAATGGGTAAATGGTGCTCTGTCTTTTTAATGTTTTTTTTAAAAAATTTTTTTTTTTTTTTTTTTTAAGTACTCGCTCAAGGCCTCGTTATTACAGGGCTTGCTAGTGTGAATGGATGCACAAAGCTCTTTCCTGCAGTTCAGTTTGGATTCTTTGGAAACATTGCAATGTGCTTAAAAATCGCATATCTAAATGATAATCAAAACATTTTCTCCATTGTCCATTGTGACACAGGATTTCAAAAACTGAGTTTAAGGCCTAGTTCACACTGATGCAGTGTGGGACTAGCAGCGAAATTTGTGCATTTCCCGCAACGCACCAAAATTGCACTCTGTTCATTTGAACCGCTAACTACAGTTAACACCCCGAACAGTCCACAAAACACTGTGATTGGCTGAATCAGATTGCATGGGTGTTCAGTCTGGAGAGGGGGGGGGATGAATAAGGGCCCTGCACCTTCCTTGTGGGTGCGTTGTGCAATTTGAGCCATACAAAATGAGTGGCTCAAATTTGTATTGCAAAAGAATCGCATGTAATTTGAACAAGAATGCAGTGCGATTCCTCTCCACATCACATGCGGTTTCCATAGAGCACGTTTACACCAGTGTGTTGCGGTAGGTGGCAGCAGAATGGGCTCTGTGTGTGATTGTATTGGTTTTTACATGCATTTTCCATTGACTTTTACTAGACTGCATTTTCTGAAAGCTCATCAAAGATGCAGCATGCAGGACTTTGATGTGTTTTCATGATAAAAACAGTCTAATAAAACTAAATGGGAGTGTAACTAAAAGCGCATGTAAAACAAGGATAAATGGATAAATTGCAGTGCATTGGTGTGAGCCTTCACTTATGCTGGTAGTGCCTACAGGAGGTTGGGACACGGGCAACAGAAGGCTCTAAGCTAACTCCAGTATATATCCCCTTCTCTGCCCAGCATGCTGTTTTCTCCCCCTCAGTTTAACTTTTTGTAATAGTTTTCTTTACTGTATTTTCCTTGACTGTACTCAGTAACATTGGTGCACTACTGATGTTTTTACCTTTTTGGTAACTTCAGTCAAGATTCCCACATTGCTGCTTGAGGTGAACTCTGTTTGGCAGCTCTCTGGGTTGGAGACATTTTACTTGGTATCCTGGAAGGAACCCACGCCTGTAATCTTAATGTAGGGCTTGCCCCATGAGAGCAGTCTTTAACTCTGATAGGTGGGGCCGAGGCCTTCCCCATTTCCCTTTTTTGGAGTATTTGTGCCCAATCACTTGAGCACAGGCTATAAGCATGTTCCAACGCCATCCCCAGCAAAGTTACTTTTTAACCTTTCTGTGCCTAAACAAACATGCCTGAGGCTCCTGGGGGATATTTGTGTGTGTTTTCCTTCTAACCTGGTTCATGCAGGGCAATGTTGTGTCCTCCCTAATCCCCCCCCCCCCCCCCTTCCCCAATTTAGGAATGATGGTTTTTCACTTTGGCTATGTTCCTAGGATGCTGATGATACCGCTAATAAACAACTGACTTTGGTACCCTTTGAGGAAAGCTATCTCTTTTAGACCTGCTCTAGACCATGTCTTTTGGCATTCCCCTCTTGTGGTCTGCATGTACTCCTGCCCCAACATGGAAGGGATGGAGTAACCCCATCCTTCATCATCTGCTTGAGTAGTAGCATATAGGAATTCAGAGCCTCTCCCGCCCAAGCTGTAGAGTTTGAAGCTGGAGGTAATCTAATCCCTCTGTTAACCTGTGTGAAAGTGCACCCCCACTTTCACAAGTGTAGGGCTGTTTCTCCATCCTGCTGTGTCCTCGGGTAGCTTACCTCCTTGGCATTTTGGGTGCTTAGGTCACTGTAGCCTTCAGCCTAGACCCTTGAGTTGGTTATCGCCTTCAGCTGCCACTCTTCTCCCTTCAAATATTGTTGCACTTTGTTCTGTATCTCAGATTTGTTTGGGTTCTCCATATTCTGAGGCTTTTGATTCATGCTGTGGTAGATTATCCATGGGAGTGGTACCTTAATCTGACTCAACTGATGGTCTCTACATTGAAGGGTAAGGGTTAAGTACTTCCCTCACCTTTTCTAAAACCTATTTAGTTTAAAATGGAAATGAAAGGCAAAACATTTGTGTATAAGAAAAAAAAGTGGTGTGTGTGTATGTGATCACTTAAAAAAAAAAAAAAAAAAAAAAGTCCTCAGCCCCAAAAAAGGTGGGTGGGGGGGGTGCAGCAGTACACTGAACTTCCCTTT
This sequence comes from Staurois parvus, assembly GCF_062004578.1. Classification (NCBI taxonomy): domain Eukaryota; kingdom Metazoa; phylum Chordata; class Amphibia; order Anura; family Ranidae; genus Staurois; species Staurois parvus. The sequence goes on along the minus strand of NW_028318337.1, from coordinate 449,980 downwards.
TGAAAGGCTGTGCAGGGGGAGCGTGTCAACAGAACATATTCTTTAGCTGCCCAACATTATCGGCTTTGAAGGAAATGACTATTGCCGTGTTGTCAGCAGAACATGTTGAAAGCCTGCTGCAGATATCCACTGTGGGAGGTGGGGCAAGTTCCAGAAACCTTTTGTGGGACCTAGTTAATGGTGGGAGCTCCTTCTGCAGGTTGGTGCAGTGGATGTAAACCCTAGAAAAACTCCCGGTATCTTGCTTGGTAAGAATTCCTGCTTATCCTAAATTTTTTTTTTTTTTTTTTATTTTATTTTTTTTCTGAATTCTGGTGTCTGTCAATAGACCCAAAATTGCAGCTATAGGGTTTCTTAAAAAGATAGTTTATTCATTCTTAATGGCACCCCTATGCATCTCAACATGCAGCGCGGTTGTGGGAACCACACCATGCAATTTATTTTCTGGTACATGCACCTTGCTTCATGGGGAAATCTGGCACAGCAGCCCATTCAAATTACTATGTCTAAATATGTTTGCCGTATACATGGGTTCTTTGTGTTAAGCTCACCTGTGAAAAGTATAGATTTTATGGATAAAACTTGCAATTTGTATATGAAGGGTGCTGGTCACACACCATCATTGCACATGCTTGCGTACTTGAATAGTGTTGCCCAGGAGGACCATTTCGTCCTAACTGGCTGAAGTGAAGTTGCGGTCAGCATGGCATGATCACATTTTTGTGCCCTACATACTATTTATACTGTTTTTAATGTTTGTTCATGGGTGTTGTACTCATTTTTGTGCAGTGTATCTGGGATATGAAAAATAACTTGTAGAGATTACAATGATTTTTCCTTTTCAACACATTAACCTTTTTTTTTTTTTTTTTTTCCCCCTACAGCCTGAGATGATTGGTCATTACTTGGGTGAATTCTCAATCACATACAAGCCTGTGAAGCATGGCAGACCTGGTATTGGTGCCACCCACTCCTCTCGTTTCATTCCTCTGAAGTAACGTTCTAAATATGTAAATAAAAGGAGGTTTTTCCAGTCTCTGCTGTGTTTTGCCTAATGCTGTACACAAGGGGTATTTGAAATTAATTCACTGAGGCTCGATCACTAAAATTTTCTTCCATCAGAGGTCTAAATTACATGTTTGTGCGATCCCATCTCTGCATCTGGGGAATGCACTGAAATTGCACGTTCCCAACCTGCAGAGGAATGCTCTGCACTTTAGTAGAGGCGTAGGAGTAGCATTTATTTATTAATGGGACCCCACACATTGGTGCTTTTTCTTGCGTGCCAAGGCTGACCCACCCATGATTTGCACATGCACAGATCTGAGTCAAGCCTTCTATCACAATCTTGTGCTTGCATCAGATAACTACTAGCATTCCACAGCCCTCCTATATACATACTCTCACACGCTCTTCTCATTAGTGTTCACATTCCCCTCTCTCGAGATCTCTCTCTCAATGGAGGATGAGAGCTGCAAGCTTATGATTGGTCGGACCACTCTGCATCCAATGACCTGCATGTTAACTGGAGAACTGTCCTGCTGTTGGCTCTGGAACAAGTGGAACCTAAATGGCATGCCCACAGCGGTCCAGATGAGTGACCCGGCCTGGATGGGACCATGGTCCAACATTAGTGATGCTTGCTGTACACTGTCTTGAGTCCTGTTTGTATGTACAGTTAATTCATGGAGTATTCAGACACCCTTCGCTTTTTTTTTAATCTTGTGTTGTAGCCTGAAATTAGTTATTTAATAAAATTCATATTTTCTCATGCTACACTCAGTACTCCATAATGACAAGGTGAAAACAGAATTTTAGAAATATTTGCAAACGTGTGAAAAAGGAAAAACAAACCTTTTACTGGAGTATTCAAACTCTTTACTCAGTACTTTTTGTTGAAGCACCTTTTTGTCAGCAATTACAGCCTTGAGTCTTTTTGGGTTTGTGACAATCTTTGCATACATGGATTGGGGGATTTTCTGTCATTCTTTTTCGCAAATCCCCTCAAGCTCAGGCTGGATGGGGACTGTCAGCCATTTGCAGGTCTACAGAGATGTTCAATAGGGTACAAGTTGGGGCTCTGGCAGTGCGCCCCCCCCTCGACACCTTAGCTGCTATTGTGCTACATGCTGGGTGTCCAGTGCGCTCCTGTACCTTCCCCCCCCCCCCCCCCCCCCCAAGGAGGAGTGGGCTCCCTCAGGTTCACCTGCCCTTGGTCTATCCATTAAATACATGTGCCTCTACTATGGAACTGCAGAATACTGGGGTGCTGTGATGTGGCTCTGTAGCTTACACATGTATTTTCAAATGTGTGTGAACTAAACCCGTTTTTAACGCATATAATTAGACATGTTAATTCAGTTTGCTTGCAAGTTGAGCTGGGAATTTTTCTGTTTTGTTGTTTGACATGCTTAGCCCTTCCATGTGCTCCGTGCTGTGAAGGCCAGTTACACTGGGGCAGTGGACATTTTTTTGTGGTGTTTTTCTGCAGCAGAGCCTGGAGCACTGAAAAATGGATGGGGCAAAATACCGTCAAATTCTTGAGAGAAATCTACTGTCCTCTGCCAGAAAATTGTCAATGGGATGATGGTTAACCTTTCAACATGACAACCCAAAGCACACAGAAAAATGACCACAGTGGTTGAAGGAGAAAAAAAGTTAATGTCCCTGCATGGCCTAGGCAGAGCCCAGACTTAAAGCCCATTGAAAATCTGTGGAATAACTTGAAGGCTGCAGTCCACAAACTGTCACCATCAAGTTTTAACTGAACTTAAACAGTTCTGCAAAGAAGAGTGCAAATATTGCAAAGTTAGTAGAGACATATCCCAACAAACTAAAGACTGTAATTAAAGCAAATGGTGGTACAACAAAATACTGACAAGGTGGTGATCCTTTTTTCAAGCTCGGTGATTTTTTTTTTTTTTTTTTTTTCTGACGTGTTGGTGTTACATCTTTCACTTTAATGTTCTAAATTTTCTTTTTTTTTTAATTTCTAGTGGGGGGGGGGGGGGGGTAGTTGGTTTCCTATTAACAAAACTCATGTCTTTTCCATTGAGGAACAATGTGGTTATACTACAACCTACAGAAGGTGGGGACACTAGCAAATGGCTGTAAATGATTCCCTTTTCTACCCAGCATGCCTTTTCTTCAGCTCTGCTGCATCACCTAATTTATTGCTAGCCTTTCTTGACTTCAAATAATGTTTTCTTTACTGACCTCAGATCTTGAGATCTGCTACATAGACCAGCACAAGCAACAATCTGAATTCCTTTGCACTAGCATGGGAAGCTGTACCAGAACCCACTGCAACCAGGTCTTCTGTTTACATTTCTAAGTTCTACAAGGTGGATGTTGTGCTGTCATCTGATGCAAGCTTTGGGGAAAGTCTTTGGTGACTTCAGATCTTGAGATCCCTACACTGTTGCTTGTGCTGGTCTATGTAGCAGCTATCTGGATTCCTTTTCAGTAGTGTAGGAGGCTGTATCAGTATTCGCTGCACCATCTCAAGCTGAAAGCTGGCCCCTAGGTCATCTGTTAACATTCTGTAAGTTCTACAAGGTGGACATTATGGCCTTATCTGATGCAAGTTTTGGATGTAAGGTCCTTCAGATGTCTTGCGACAGGCAGTCCTCAGTTCTTTTCTTTCTTGGGCCTATTACCCTAGGTTCACATCTAAGTGTTTTCTACAGCTTTTTTCAGAAACTCAGTACAGTCCATTTAATATTTCCTATAGGACATGTTCATGTGTGTTTTTTGAAAGGGTCAGGGACTTTTTTGAATGCAGAAAGTTGTTTTTGTTTCTATAGGGTTCAATGGAAACGCAGAAAAGCATGTATTGTATTTGATGCGTTTTCAAATCTGCCTAGCAATAAGAATGAAAATGCATCAAAAACGCAATGCAGAAACTGCTCAAATGCAACCTGCTTAGGTGTGAACCTAGCCTTGGGCTGTGTTGCCTGACCCTCTTGCCAAACTGCAGCCTGAGTTAAAAGTGCTGCAGCACATATACAGCCGTATTGGGCTGTTAATGTTTGCATTTTGGATGTGCAGCAAAACTGCGGGTCAGCTAACTGTTTTACTGTTACACATTTTGTGTGGGGTGCATAGGTGTGTTTTTATACCTTAACATGTTTTGGCACACTTGGCTCAAGATGAGTGTGTAAAAGGTGTCCACTTATGCTTTTGCATGAGGTGCATACACCTTATCTTAGCCATGGATGTCCTTATCAGGGCCTTTGTGGTGTTTCCTGAGGACAAGCGCTCTCTTGATGCTGGTACTAAGCAGTCAAAACAATATAAGATGTGCCTCCTCCAATGTAAATGTAATTCCTGAGTTAAGCTTTTATTCCAACATATTGACAAAGTGGTCTTGAAGTCTTTTGGGTTATTTAGGGATTCATGAGACAAGAAAACTACTTTCCAGTCTTTGCACTCCCTAATTCAGAACTTTGCCGCACCATCCCTGTGCTCTAGTCCCTTTTCTGGACCATATAATGCAGCACCCTTGGGGGGGGGGGGGGGGGGGGGGAGGGGGGGGATTTACGAAAACTGTTGCAGCTGGGCATAGTAACCTATCGGCTTCCAGGTTTTATGGTCAAAGCTTAATTGAACAAGAAGCTGGATACTTGTCACAACTGCACCAGGCTCTGTGTGCAACAGTGTTAGTAAATCCTCCACCTTGAAGTTCTCTTCCAGATAACATTCAGAAAACCAAGAGGGATGAGTAATGTCTTACCTGTTGGAAAAATTCCAAAAAGAGTTGTTGGAAGAGAAACCACAAAATATTGTTACCTGTGTAAGATATAGATGAGGTCTTAAAAGCCATACACGGTACTTTTTTTTAAATATATATATATATATATATATGTGTATTAGGTGTTTTAAAAAAAAAGTGTGAAAATTTGATATGTAAATCAGGTTCAAAGTTAATAAACCACTACTTTCCAAAAGTGAAAAATGTAGTCTGATCATTAAAGGTTTTAAGTACCAGGGGCCACTAAAGGATTAGGATTGAGCAAGAGTACACCAAAATGTAATTTATTATCTGTGCAAACCTTGACATGTTGCAGTAATGTTGGATTTGACTCTCATTGCTTGCTCTTCCTTGTTTTAAATTACCACTAGAGGGAGTGCATTGTTTTCCAATGGATTTGTATACATATGTGATTACACTATGAAACATCATTTAAATGATAAAATCACCTACATGTTATATAAAGATCAAATTTATGTCAATTGTGAATATATTGAATTATCCATGTCAAACATGGGACACAGGTGTTATAAAATGGTAGCACTACTATTCAATGCGTCAAAGCAGTGATTCTACCTTCACTGACTGCAACCAACAATGGGGCACTATTCCTTCCACTGACTTCGGCGGGGCACAATTCCTCTTAGTGACACCAACAATGGCATACTTTTGGCTGTGGGGGGGTGAAGGCTCAATCGGTAGGCACACAGTGGTTGAAAAGGCAGAGTTATATTATCAAAATGTTCCAGATACAGTAACAGTCTTTCCAACAGTATGAAACAAGTGGCAACACTCAGCGGTATGTGATTCTTGCAGAGAGGGTGATGCACAGAGGCTGCCAGCACTTTGTGATGGGAGGTAGAGGCAATAAACACAAGGCGTGGATTTTCCCAAGGAGCCCTGGTGGAACATACCTGTGCTGTCCTCTGGAACCTTTCCTTACGCTAGGCACAGTCTTCCTGTCCCTAACCTAGCCACATTCAGAATGCACCCCTAACTGCAGTGAGCCAGGGCTTTTTTGTAAGCTCTACCCTAACCAAAAATGACTGCTGAAGTCTTATAGGTGGTAGCATCCAACTGGACAGCAGTCCATCTGATGACACGTACAGAGGTCTAAGAGGAAAGGTCATTCCTCCTGTCTTCCACTATCCCTGCAGGGTGATTGCAACAGCGCCACTTGTGTAGGGAGGTCAACCTATACCAATCTGCATAATATTCTTCCAATGTAGCGGTGTTATTCCTTTCACTGATACCAATGACTGGGCATTATTTTTCCCGCTGACACAAATGATGGGGCACAGTTCCTCCTACTAATATGGGCCCTTATCAACTATTAATGACAATTTAAAAAAAAAAAAAGAAAAAAAAAAGCCTTATTCCAGACAAAACTTTTTTGTGGATAGAGTAAACAAAGTTTGAATCTGTCAGGTTCTTATTGCTATCTGTGTCTCCAATAGGGACATTTCCACCCACTTCTTATCCTGATGACACCCTGCCCAACAAGGTGTTCTTGGTTGAGTTTTTATTGCTGTCTTTAACTGCACTTCTTCAATTAAGTTAAAAAAAACAGAGTTAGGCTTACCGGTAACTCCTTTTCTTTGTGTCTTCCAGGACAGCCCCTTTTAGACGTAGAGCTTCTCCCTCTGGGTCAGGAAACACGCCATCCCCCACGCCTTTAAAAGGCGGACCTCCAGGCCCCCATCCCCAGTTTTTATTCGAGAACTAGCAGAAGACAAGGAAAGACACAAATGTACAAGTAATATATGAGTATATATATATATATTTGTAGGGTGGGAAATCACGGCTGTTCTGGAAGACTCGAAGAAAAGGAGTTACCGGTAAGCATAACTCTGGTTTTCTCCTTGCGTCTTCCAGGACAGCCCCCTTGAGGCGATGATAAAGAACTTACCCCTTAGGGCGGGCCCACTGCCTGGAGGACCTTGCATCCGAATGCCTGCTCCCTACTTGACAGGAGATCTAGGTGGTAATGCCTCACGAAGGTAGAGAATTTTGACCAGATGGCTGCCTTACAGATCTCTGGTGGAGCCCCGGCCCTCTCTGCCCAAGAAGCTGCTAATGATCTAGTCGAGTGGGCCCTAATCTAATCGTCGATTCTTCCAAAGGTTCAAAAGGCTTGCGGATCAAGGCCTTTAGAACTAAGGATAGATCCCAAACCGGACACGTCTTGACCTTAATTGGTCTAGACTTGGAAAGAGACCTGAAAAAGTCCACTACAAAAGGATTTTGCTGCAGGGAGACCTGCAGAAAAATGCTTAGGGCCGAAGCCTGTACTTTTAAGGTGTTGATCGAGAGACCTTGATCTGCCCCTTCCTGAAAAAAATCCAGAATTGCCGGGATATCCGGGGGGGCCCTGCTGGCCTGAAAACCATGAATTAAACTTTTTACAGACCTTTGAATAAAAGGCTCTGGTTACCGGCTTACGGCAGTTAACCAAAGTCTTTATTACTGTGTCCGAAAACCCTCTGGTCTTGAGGAGTTGCTCCTCAAGAACCAAGCCGTCAATTTCAAGGTCCTGATCCGCGGATGCAGAAAAGGGCCTTGAGAGATCAGATCTTCCCTCTTCGGGAGAAGAAACGGGCGAACTGAGGTAAGACGGTTCAGTAGGGAGAACCAGGGTCTCTTTGGCTAAAAGGGTGCTATTAAGACCAGATCCGTCTTTTCCCTCACAATTTTTTGCAGGACCGCCAGGACTAATCTGACCGGAGGAAATGCATAGGCCAAGTTGAAGTCCCAAGGGGTCGACAGGGTGTCTATCCCCAAGGCCTGCTCTCGTGGATTCAGGGAAAAAAATTGACTTTTCTGTTCTCTTGGGACGCAAAAAGATCTATCTCCGGAACCCCCTATCTGCACACTATCTCCTGAAAGACTTCCTGGTTGAGAGACCAATTGTCGTGACTGGTCGTCGACTCAGGAAGTCCGCTAGGGAGTTTTGTGATCGCTTTAAATGAACAGCAGAAACTGACAGCAGATTGTGCTCTGCCCAGGCCAGAATCCCGCCTGCAATTTTCTGAAGAGAAGGGCTCCGTGTACCTCTCTGCTTGTTTATGTAGGCTACTGTCGCTATGTTGTCCGACCGAATCTGCAAGTGATGGTTTTCTAATCTTGTTCCGAAGGCCTCCAATGCCTTCTGAACTGCCATCAGCTCCCTCTGATTTGAAGACCTTAAAGAATCCGTTCGATACCACTCTCCCTGCGCTGTCATCTCCTCTAGATGGGCTCCCCAACCATAACTGCTGGCATCCGTTGTCATAATGAGTGGAGCTAGCTGACTCCACTCTAGACCCTTGGTCAAATTTGCTTCCTTTCGCAACCACCAAAGAGACCTCTTGACTTTGGATGGGAGCTGGACCCCCTGCTCCAGTGTAGAGCTGTCCCCATCCCATACTCTCAGCAGGAAAGCTTGAAGTGGTCTTTGGTGGAGCCTTGCCCATGGAACTGCCGGGAAACAAGATGTCATCAGACCTACCGTTCTTGTGACTTCTCTTACCGACACCGACAGGTTGCCCTGTAACCTTGCTAGCATCTGGTCCAACTTTATGACCTTCTCCCGAAGAAGAAAAATCTCGTATCCCAGGTACACTACCCTCTGGGAGGGTATAAACGCCGACTTCTCTCTGTTAATGAGCCAACCTAGACACTGAAGGAGATTCTGAGCCACCCGCAGCTCCTCAGCCAATTGTTGATAAGATTTGGCCACAAAAAGAAGATCGCCCAAATAAGGAACAATTGTGATAGACTTTATTCTCAGGGGAACTAAGGCCTCTGCCAATACGTTGGTAAAAATTCTTGGTGCCGACACTAGCCCGAAAGGCAAGGCCTGACACTGCCAGTGGAAGACCTGTGAACCCATCCTTATCGCTATCCTTAGGTATCTCTGGCTTGCCTGATGAATGGGAACGTGACAATACGCGTCCCTTAGATCTAGTGTGGCCATAAAACAATCCTGAAAGGATATTCCTTACAGAATAGATTGACTCCATCCTGAAATGTTTGTATTTCAGGGCCTGATTCAGAGGCCGCAGATTCAAAATCAGCCGGAACCTGCCCGAGGGCTTTCCCACGACAAAAACATGGGAATAACACCCCGAACCCAGCTCGCTCTGGGGAACCTGAACTAGTACCCGCTGGTCTACTAGATCCCCAATCAGACTGCATAGAGCCTGAGCCTTCACCCGGTTCTTTGGGAAGGTTGGTGACTAAAAAACTGCTTGGAGGACAGGAATCGAACTCCAGCTTGTAACCCTTCTGAATCGGGTCCAAAATGTAGGGGTTTGGGGGGATAGACGCCCACTGAGGGAGAAAGGACCCCAACCTTCCCCCCACCGGGACGCTTAAGTCATTGTGACTTGGAGGGGCCTTGAGGAGGATTGAATAAAATCCCCTCTTTCCCCCTGTTCTTATGTCCTGTCCAATGCTTCTTGGGCTGACTTTCTCTACCTTGTAGCATCTGGGTTTTAGGGCGAAAAGATTCCTAGGAAATACTTTCTTTTTACCTTCCGGAAAGGCTTTCTATTTATTGGCCGTACGGTCGAGAGCCTCCTCCAAACCAGGGCCAAAAAGATTATCCCCTAAAAAAGGCAAGGCGTAATTTAGATGCTGAGTCCCCTGCCCAGGTTTTTAACCATAAGGCCCGCCTGGCTGAATTAACTAAGGACGAAGATCTTGCAGCCAGTTTAACCGATTCCGCCGAGGCATCCGCCAAAAACCCGGCCGCTTTAAAAAGTAAAGGCAGAGATTTTAAAATCTGCTGCCTTGAAGTTCCTGCCGCCAGATGGTTCTGTAACTGGGTAAGCCAGCATTCTAAATTTGTGGCCACACAGGTAGCGGAAAGGGCTGCTTTAAGGCAAAATGAAGAAGACTCCCATGCACTACGTAGCAAAACCTCCTTTCTCTTGTCCATGGGGTCCTTTAAGGCCCCCATGTTCTCGAAGGCCAGATCCATTCTCTTAGAAATCCTAGATAAGGGAGCGTCCAATCTTGGAACCTTGTTCCAAGACTGCGACTCATCCTCGTCAAATGGAAACCTTCTTTTCAGAGGCCCTGAAAAGAAGGGTTTCTTTTCCGGATTTTCCCATTTCTGCTTGATGGTATCAATCAAAGAACTATGCACTGGGAAAACTCTGGTCTTTTTAGCATGAAGCCCCTGGTACATGAGGTCATGCTTGGATAAGGACACTTCCTCCTCTTCAATCTCCAAAGTTTCATAAATAGCCTTTAGGAGATCCTCCACATCCTCTAGGGCCAACTTATATCTCGAGCTTCTAGAAGCGACGCTCTCCTCGTTCTCGACCTCCGAACCAGAACCTGCCTGAGAGGAGGCGAGGGACCGAGGGTCTTCCTCCTCTGGGTCTTCCTGCCTAGCTGCCCCTACCGCTGTGGCCGACTGCACCCCAAGCCCTAGTGGAGTCTGCATTCTCTCAAACAGGCACTTAAAGGACACAGGTGCTTAATGGAGGACAACACTTTGTGGCAGGCTGTGAAGGACTCATCCTTAACTAAACTATCAATGCAGCTGCGGCACAGGGGTTTTGCACACACATACCCCAACTTAGCTGCGCACACTGCACTTTTTCTCTTTGGGGCCTTTCCCGGGGGCCTGTACCGGGGTCCTGTCCTGGGTTTTAACCTAAAGACAAAGAGAAAAGAACCATATGGACCCTCAGCTCCCCAACCCCCGCTACACACCAGTGCTAGGGGGAACCTGCAGCGTGCCCCACCATCACCTGCCCACAGATACTGGGGGAACCCTCAACCCACCTCCCAGGAGTCAGCTAAAAGGGGAGCCGGTGCCAGAACCAGGATCTGCTTGCGATGGGCCAGCTTCCATACTGTTCCGTCTGGCGTGGTCACAGCCTCCACTGGTCTTCACGCTCCACCGACCGTCCCAGTGAAAGCCTGTGCCTTTTCTTCTGTCTTGTGGAGACTGGAACCATGTCTCTGGCGCCCGACGATGACATCACTGCGCCGGACTTCCGGTTCCTGGAGCGCAGGGCCCTGCCACTGAAAGTTCCCTAACTTCCGGTCCGTGGAGCGCAGGGCCCAGCTGAAATGCCGGGCCTCATCCACTGGAGTCACGTCAGACTTCCGGCCTGTGGACCGCAGGGCCCCGCCCCTCCTGGAAGTCCCGCCCGTTCCGCTTCTGCCCAGCGCTCTGCACGCCTGTGCCGAATGCCTGGGGGAGAGGAGCATGACAGGCCTAAAGGGAGCGGATGCCCCAACTCACCACCAGACACCCCCGCTCCCCTGCAGCGACACCGCCATCGCCGGTCCCCCGCCTGGGTACGAAAGTTTCCACGCGCTCCAGCTCCACTCACTGTGGAAGGCGCGCAGGGAGAGGAGGTAAGTGAACCTCTGGGCCCACACTCTTCCAGGAATGTCCCCCCTAAGGTTCCAAAACGTGTTCCTTCCGGATCAGGAAACACTAAAAACTGGGGATGGAGGCCTGGAGGTCCGCCTTTTAAAGGCGTGGGGGATGGCGTGTTTCCTGACCCGGAGGGAGGAACTCTACGTCTCAAGGGGGCTGTCCTGGAAGACGCAAGGAGAAAATGTATTTTTATTGAAATGGATCTTTCCTCCTCATAAGAAACCACCTACATTATTTTATAGTATGCATGGTAATGACTCAAAATATATATACAGTGAAGGAAATAAGTATTTTATCCCCTGCTGATTTTGAATGTTTGCCCACTCACAATGAAATGATCAGTCTAAAAATCGAATGGAAGGTGTATTGTAACACTGAGAGAATAGCAAATGCATGTCTAACAAATTATGCACTGATTTGCATGTTCATGAGGGAAATAAGTATTTGATCCCCTATCATTCAGCAGATTTCTGGCTACCGGGTTTCATACAGTTAGCAAGCTGAGATTAGAAGCAGTCTCTTAGAGGAAGTGCTGCTAATCTCATTTTGTTACCTGTATAAAAGACAACAGGAGCAATCAAACAATCAGATTCCAAACTCTCCACCATGGTAAAGACCAAAGAGCTGTCCAAGGATGTCAGGGACTGTAGACCTACACAAGGCTGGACTAGGCTACCAAACTATCGCCAAGCAGCTTGGTGAGAAGGTGACAACAGTTGGTGCAATCGTTCGCAAATGTAAGAAAAGCAAAACAACTGTTAGTCTCCCTAGGTCTGGTGCACCATGCAAGATCTCACCTCGTGGAGTGTCAATGATCATGAGAACAGTGAGGAATCATCCCAGAACTACACGTGAGGATCTTGTCAATGATCTCCAGGCACCTGGGTCCTCGGTCACCAAGACAACAATTGGTAACGCACTACGCTGGCAAGGATTGAAATCCTGCAGTGCCCGCAAGTTCCCTCTGTTCAAGAAAGCACATGTCCAGGCTCATCTGAAGTTTGCCACTGAACATCTGAATGATGCAGAGGAGGACTGGTTGAAAGTGTTGTGGTCAGATGAGACCAAAATGGCGTTGGTTGGCATCAACTCAACTCGCCGCGTTTGGAGGAGGAGGAATGCTGCCTATGACTCCAAGAACACCATCCCAACTGTCAAACGTGGTGGAATGATTCTGCTTTGGGAGTGTTTTTCTGCTAAGGGGACAGGACAGCGACCCAAAACACATGGCCAAGGCAACAAAGGAGTGGCTCAAGAAGAAGCACATTAAGGTTTTGGAGTGGCCTAGCCAGTCTCCAGACCTTAATCCGAATAAAAATCTGTGGAGGGAGCTGAAAGTTCAAGTTGCCAAATGTCAGCCACCAAACCTTAATGACTTGGAGAGGATCTGCCAAGAAGAGTGGGCCAAAATCCCATCTGAGATGTGTACAAACCTGGTGGCCAACTACAGAAAACGTTTGACCTCTGTGATTGCCAACATGGGATTTGCCACCAAGCACTAAGTCATGTTTTGTGAAGCGGATCAAAAACTTATTTCCCTCATGAACATGCAAATCAGTGCATCATTTGTTAGACATGCATTTCTTTTGAATTGTTTGTTGCTATTCTGTCTCTCAGTGTTACAATACACCTACCATTCGATTTTTAGACTGATCAATTCTTTGAGAGTGGGCAAACATTCAAAATCAGCAGGGGATCAAATACTTATTTCGTTCATTGTATATGTGTTTGAGTTTTTTCCACCTACTTTACAACATAGTCTTATGCCTCAATTGTTGTGTCAAAAATGTGTCACAGCTCAAATGAGAACTGGCGCATGTAATGTATATAATCTTGGGCAGCTTGTCATCGAACAATTACAAGTTACTCCAGATTACATACAGCACATGCACCATAAGAGATCTGATGCAGCCTGTTATTCTTTAATGCAGCAGATTTAGATGAATTTGACTAATAAATTGAAGCCAAATTCCAGGTATCACTTTTTAAGCATGGACTTCCTGCCTTGACTATGGGACAGGAAGAGAAGGTAAATCTCCCCAATGAGACTCAAAAAAAAAAAATCTGACGGGTTACAACCAGGGGCGGACTGACAACTCATGGGGCCCCCAGGCAATAAGGGATCATGGGGCCCCTGTGTCCTTGCCCAAACTCAAGCCTATGAAAAAAGTACCAGGGGCATCTCATGGGGCCCCCTACTGACCCCGGGCCCTTGGGCAGTGCCCGAGCTTCCAAATGGTCAGTCCGCCCCTGGTTAAAATCCTCCTTTACTCTATCCAAAATGAAAATAAAGTTTTGCTTTGTTCTAATTTAAGCTGCAAAAATATCATTTTTGGTTTTGGGTTTAACACTGCTTTATCTGTTTATGTCTCTATAGAAAGATCTCCTTTCACTTCTAACTTCTAGACAAGTTTGTCTGAAGCTGGGCTTTAAAGTGTTTTTTAATGTACTAATTGTACAATTTCAGGTGCTTTGTTATTCTGTTTTATACAGGGATCCATTCAACTGGTGGGAAAGTAAGCTAGGGTTGCCACCTCATCCCTTTAAAACTGAACACAAATTCATTACACAGGTTCTGGGGCTGATTAAGGTGGTAATTAAGCTCACTTGATGCCTTATCTGCAATAAATTAGCCTCAAAACCTGTGTAATAAATATGTGTTTGGTTTTAAAGGGATGAGATGGCAACCCTACAGTAGGCCCATAAATTCAAAATAGCCCAGGTACACCCTATTGCTGACTTCAATATTTTCTATAATGTTGTGACATTTTACATTCGTTTTCTGCTGTGCTTTGAGCCAAGGAGTCCCGTGAAGTGATTCCTGACTTGTTATGTGAATAAATACATCAGCAGTATGTGTCTGAACCATTTCCAAGTGTCAGCTGGTTATAACCGAGGTGGTATATTATTCTTGGCACTTGTGTACATTGTGCATTGCAGATATGTATCCTTCTGATCTCCTTGTATCTGCATTGATACAGGTTTCATTAGGTTACCTACAGCATAATAGGAAGTGACCTTCAAAGTACTATCTTGTATATGGTTTATAGCTTGAAGTATGTTGAAAGGCATGCTTTTCTTGTGTATTGTAAACAGTTCAAGCTTTGCCAAACACAACTCTTAGTATACTATCAAAGTATTCACATTTCTGTATCTGGTGCCAGTTTGTAGTGCCTAGAAACTAATAAATATATGTGTGCGTGTGTATATGTATATATTATACACTCTGTACATGCTGTATACTGTATGTATGAGAGAGAGAGAAAAATATGAATGAATTCATAAAGTGTTCATACCCCCTCTACTTATTGCAAAATTTGTTATGTTGCAGCCTGATACATTTCTTTTTCCTCATTAATCTACATTGAGTGCCCCATAATGACAAAGTGAAAACAGAATTTTAGAAATGATTGCAAATACTGTATATAAAAAGGAAAAACTGAAATACACATTGCCATGAGTATTCATCCTCTGCAAGAACACTTGAAGTTTAGCTCAAGTGCCTCCCATTTCTCTTGGTCTATATATACTGTGTTCTCTCCCCCTCTCTCCCATGTTTTGTGCATTTGGTTTCACAGGAGGCCGTGCCTTGCTCTTCGCACTTCGACTCTACCTAAGATTGCCCAATATCTGCTCATACTATCAAGTGGCCCACCTTACACGTCTGGTCAATTGGCATTGTCATGGTGAGGCAAAACACTGGGTTGCTATGGAACTTGAGGATTCTCAGGTCGCTCGTGAAGCGCTTTGCAGTATGTCTATTTCCCCTGTCCCCTCTCCAATGGTCCCCATCTTGGGACTTTGACCCAGGACTTCACAATAATCAAAGTTTTTGGGTATACTCATTTGACAGACTTCTGGGTTACCTCTTGTGGAGTTTCTCTGCAATCTTGTCCACAATGTTCTTATATTTTGATAATCTACTGTTTTAGATTTACTACAGCTTTCTACTGGCTATATCATGTTGATTTTTCTCATATTGTCTGTATGACATTGCATTATCCTGTACTACTATCCAGTACTCTTTTTATACTGGTTAGTTGTTTGTCATTTTCGTACATTACAATTGCTTAAATAAAGGAATTACAAAAAAGTCTATGTGGGTGGAAAGCACGAACAGGATTTTATCCTATGCACGCAACCTGGTGAATTCACAAAGATCACAAAAACAAACAAAAAAGAGAGGTTGCAAAACAGAGAGGCAATTATTGTTCATTAAGTTTAAAGATTATTCGTCAGGCATCCCTGCCCTCTTACAAGATATATGTATAAATAGATTTTTTAAAAGTACAAATATATGTATCAGTACTAGAGTCGTTGGTTTGAATCCCAACCACAGCACCACCTGCCTGGAGTTTTCCTGCAGGTACTCTGCTTTCCTTCCACACTCCAAAGACATGCTCGTAGGTTAATTGGATCCAGTCTAAACTGGCCCTAGTATGTGTATGTATGAATGTAAGTTAGGGACCTTAGATTGTACGCTCCTTGAGGGTTAGGGACTGATGTGAATGTACAATATATATGTAAAGTGCTGCGTAAATTGATGGCGCTATATAAGTACCTGAAATTAAAAAAATAAAATATATATAAAGTGCACAGTATAAATGAGTACACCCCTTTTGAAAAGTAAGATATTTCAATATCTCAATGAACACAAGAACAATTTCCAACATTTGACAAAACTGCATTTTATAGAACATTTGTTTAGCCTATTACATGAAAGTAAGGTTAACAATATAACTTAGATTACAAAATCTTCAGTTTTACTCAAATTAGTTGATGCAAAAATGAATACATCCCACAACAAAAACTACTACACATAGTATTTTGTATGACCTCCATGATTTGTAAGAACAGCACCACATCTTCTAGGCATGGAATGAACAAGTTGGTGACATCTATCATTTTCCATTCTTCAAGAACGACTTCTTTTAGAGCCTTGATGCTGGATGGAGAGTGATGCTCAACTTGTCTCTTCAGAATTCCCTATAGGTGATCGATTGGGTTCCGATCAGGAGACATACATGGCATTTATCTTTGTCTAATCACCCCAGAGTACATAATTCCTGTAGTCATCTTCTTTTTCAGCATGGGCCCAGGCAAATTCTAGGTGGGCTTTTTTGTGCATGGGCTTTAGGAGAGGTTTCCTTTGTGGATGACACCCATGCATGCCATTCCTCTGCAGTGTACACCGTATTGTGTCACAGAAAACAATCTCCCCAGTTCGGCTTTCTACTTCTTTAGCTAACTGCAGTGAACTTGCATGGTGATTTTCTTCAACCCTTCTCATTAGAAGATGCTCCTGTCGAGGTGTTAACTTCCGTGGACAGTCTAAATGTCTCTGTGGGATGGTTGCACTTCCATCTTTGTTAAATTTTTGTATTCCCTTTGCTCCAGTATTCAGACTGATAAGTAAAGCTTTGCTGATCTTCTTGTAGCCTTCACCTTTTTTGTGTAAAGAAACTATTTTCTTTCTCAGGCCTTGTGATGCCACTGCTGACAGCATGACATGGGAAGGGGTTTTCTTTGTTAAGTAACGTCCTTTTATAATCAGCTGTCTGCTGGACACCTGTTTAATGAATAATTAGACAACTAACTTGTAGTTAAATTCTTGTTAATTGAGATTTTGTTGTCTATAATTTAGCTTTGTTCCTAAGACTTTTATTGGGGTGTATTAATTTTTGCAACATGGTTTTGAATGAATTTGTTAGGAAAAATACTTTTTTGTGTGTGAAAATTAACAAATCTTAGCAAAGAGTATACGAGCGCTATCTAGTGTAGGAAAATGCAGCTGACATAAAGGGAAAACCTCTTAACTTCATAAAATCCAATCACAAATATGCAGCGCTAAAAATTAACTAACAAAAATTATATAATTGATATATTAGCGCTGTATGGCTCTGAAGTTAAATACAAGTGCGATGACATTATATTGTGCAGGTGGTGAACTCCGCTTATTTGTAACACTATTAGACATTACAAATAAGCACGAGTCCCCAACTCCATATATAGGTGCAAATCGTGACTCCAGTGATGTATAAATAGGTGTAGATTGCACTAACCAGATAGCGCAAACATGTGCGCATTTGAGTATTTAAACCACTCCTGGTCCTCTGGGTATAGAAGGATGAACATCCACAGATCAACTGGCCAACCAGCAGAAGGACAAGTAGTTGTAGGATCAACAGCCTCCAGGGATCAGGAATCACTCAGGGCCCCTTTGATAACATGCTAGTGCACGAAATGCGTTAAGGAGGAGCCAGGGTGTGACGTCACGTCGCTCGGATCACATGTTTAGGCCTGCGACCATCTTTGATGTTCTATCCATACTGTGAGTGCTCTATGTCTTTCTGGATCTACTTTTACATGGCAATTTTTTTCTAATAAATACTACACTATCAGAAATTTCTGTTTGGGCTCGTTCAATTGAGAGCCCCCCCCCCTTAAGGTGGATTTTGCTACTGCTTTGTACCTGCCATTGAGAGAGGTCCCCCTGGTGGCCATCTAAGATACCTGGTACATGGAGTGTAATCCCCCTGGTGGATGGCTGAGTGATTCCTGATCCCTGGAGGCTGTTGAAGTCACGAACGAGGAAAGCAACCTCAACACCAGCTTTTGCCACAACAGAATTTTACTTAGATGTGGCAAATAAACACAACCACAAATGCTGGAAACATACAATAAATTTACATACACCCAGCCCAAAGGCTGAGACCCTTGTGCTGCACAGCACGGTGCCTTCTGATGGATGAAGGTAGAAAGTGAAGTAATTTACCTACTGGCGGGCACAAATAAGCTGCCACACCTTACCTGTTATTACCCTGAAAGAGCAGGAATCCGTGTATGAGTGTACGGTATGGGCTAGCCTACGGTGCAGCACAACAGCTTACAATCTTACACAAATCTACAGTATTCCCCCTCCCATAACTGGTCCTGTAGCACGTGCCTGAGTATTCCTTCTGAGCAAAACGCCAGTCTGGCTTGAGTTTGTAGGATTTTATCAGCTCTCCAATGTGAAATGTCACTTTAGGTTGTGGAGTCCTTCCAATAATCAGTAACAACACTTGTGGCCTGACACAAACAGGGACCCTAACTAACTAACTATAGGCCTGTCTCAGTCCTATAGGCGCCAACACTGAAATGAGGTGCGTGCACGATCTTACCGACTCGGATCTGCTTTGCATCCGCTGGTGACTCTGAACAGAACAAATGTCTCTCCACTAAGCATGCGATATCACAGTATATATATTGCTTAGTTCCTCAGCTTCCCATCAGCTTCCTGGCAGCAATCTTCCTTTCTTTGAACAGGGTTAGCATCTTGAACACGATCAGCCTCACTCAACTGAATTTCTGATCACGGAGGGCTGTCCTCACATCTGGATAGCATCGGATTCTCAGATCACACAGCCCCCCTTCTCTCTCAAGCATGGCTGCTCTCCTCTCCTTTTCCTGTTCACTCTCCAAGTGTAAAACCCCACCCCTTCATGAATATAGAAATCTCTATGCAGTCTGAGGCTGTGTTAGAAAAAACAGTGACATCTTGTGGCTAAACTGCAGAATGTCAGTCAGAATGTTTTTAATTTACTTCAATCAGTGTTCAAACAATGAAAGCTGTTTCCCCATCTCTCACATGTGCAGCGTGTGATCTCCCATCCATGAGCTCAGCTGCTATGGCTACAGAGGGAGATATCACGTACTGCACATGCATGATCCTTCTGGGTTGGAAGAGGGATTGTAACAAGCTGCAATTTAGGCAAGAAGGAGGGTACGGTTGCGTAATTGTAGTTTTTGCAGATAGGCCATGTACAGCCTACAGGTATGGAATGACAAAGGAGCAATTTTTTTTTAAAGCTGAAGGGTGGATTGTCATGTGCTTTGGATGCTACAACAGCAAAACAGCAACAGTGCAAAAACAAAAAAAAGTTTTGGTTGAACGTTAAACAATTTATTACAACATCCCTAAATAATTAGCTTTAACACAGCAAACCAGTAAAAAAGGAAATGGTATAAATTACAACACAGATGTCTAACAATGATTTGTTTGGATTATTGTGCTGTAAAAGGGAAGCAAGTTTGGACTTTGGTCTCTAATTTGTTGTCACAGCTGTTCCTGAGATGCAGTGAACAAACGGACAGTATGTTGCTAGCAAAATTATTTGAAATTACATTTCAAGAAATACACACTATGTTAATCATAATTTTTTAGTAGACATCCTAAAACACAGCTTAACATTGCTAGATTCGTTGTTTCTTGGTTTGCACCTGGCTAGCTGAGTGCCTCTTTGTGCTTTGAATGGGCGGTAGGCAGGTTAGTAACTCCCAGAAGCAGATCATGGCACTGGCTGCAGAAGCCGCACAGTGGCACAAGTTAAAGATATTCTTGACAAACGTGTTTATATCTGTGCAGATGACAAATGGTTCACACAGGGTAGTATGGCACTGACTTGTCCTCTTCTGCACAAATCCTTCTGTTACTTTGTAGAAGGTTAAAATGAAAAGGCCTTCAATAAGTATCCTGCTTATCAGTCCGATTACATGCAATTTCATTTGAACAGTCTTTCTCCGGAATTGGGCATGCAGCCATCCTTCCTTTCCCTGGTAGGCTAAACGACTGAAACAGGCCACACAAATAGATTGGGTAAGCAGCGCCACCAGTTGTAAAGCAAAAAGGTTGAATGATGAAAATGGGGAGAACTCATCAAAGCAGCTTGGCTTACAGAGAAGTTTTGACGTGTTACAATGAAAGTTCTTCTCTTCATCCAGCCATACTGTCCGAAATCCAACCATTAGGATTCCAAACCGAGCACAAAGGAGAACAGCTAAGCATACACGACTTATCCGTGAGGCGAGAGATGAGGACCCACTCAGGAGGCAAGTGGCTATTTCAACTTCTTGATATGCTTCAGCAGACATAGCCATGACCGATTGCCTGTAAATGTAGAACATAGTTTGTAACCATTGCTATATAGATTGGACGGCCTGTATGAACTTTTGGTAATCAATAACATTAATAAAAAGGAAAATCGCTCAAAGCTGATATTTTAGTTTTTGTTAGATAATGGAGAGATAAATCACTTGGCAGTTTCATGTATCTTTTTATCTTAGAACAACTGTTTGCATCCATGGTGCCCAGGCCTTGGCAAAACAACTAAATATACCCAAACATTGTACACAAGCCAGAAGGTGGATCAGCCTGCCTTTTAGTTACACAAAGCCATGGGTTTTCATTATGCACCATTACAACCTTCTAGCAGCTGGCGTCCTAACAACCAATGACATCATCGGATGATATGGAGGATGTCAGGCGCCTGCACAGCATCCTTGTTTTCCCCTCTCAGTCTGCACTGGGGTCACATTAGCGGAGTCAGGGAGAAGAGAAACATTGGCATACTAGTTAGTACCAGTATGCAAATGTGTATTTGCATTGGAAGAATAAATCACCTCCAATGTTCGACATGTGTGGATGTTGCTGCACTATGTAAAACTATTCATTTCGTTTTTTTACATTTTAGAATGGGGTACCTCGAGATTGTGCATAAATAGTGTCTTAGAGACTGTGCAATTGAGATACCTGCACTTGTGTTCCTGGGTCTGCTCATCTTTAGTAACTGTCCCACTCTCTTTGTCTCATTTTTTAAAACTTAAAGTGTTGCTAAACCCAGGACCCTGCAGTAGCTATATCTGGTCTACCACAGTACACAGAACATGGAAATGCAATTATTTTAATAAATATAAACTGCTAAATACCTTTTCTCATCAGCAGTTAGAGCAGTCTTGTGACTTCTATCAGTGTCCAGCAAAGCACTGGTTAAAGCTTGTGTGAGGAGTTTTCATTCTGCTCTAGGAAGATGCAGGAACCCTGACCTCTGTCTGGACAGTGCTGATTGGTCCTGTGCTGATCACATGCACTCTCCCAAGAAAAAGACAAAAAAACTTTCTAGCAATACACACCAAACTGAGCATGTGCAGAGTGACTCCACACAATATGTCTTATCAGGAGATAAGAGGGGGACACTGGAAGAAGGGGAGGATCAGAGAAGTCAGGATCAAACAGCATTTTTACACAGTGCAGAGGAATAACCCCTTACATTTCACAGTTAGTATAACAAGCATGCTTTGCTGCATATACAGACTGATTTTACTGTTGTGGGTTTAGTAACACTTTAACCACTTGCCCTATAACTATAAATGGTAGCTTTAAAATAGAAAAATGCATGTTACATTTACCACTGACACCAATGATGGGGCACTATTCCTCCCACTGACACCAATGATGGGGCACTATTCCTCCCACTGACACCAATGATGGGGCACTATTCCTCCCACTGACACCAATGATGGGGCACTATTCCTCCCACTGATACCAACGATGGGGCACTATTCCTCCCACTGACACCAACGATGGGGCACTATTCCTCTCACTGACACCAACGATGGGGCACTATTCCTCCCACTGACACCAATGATGGGGCACTATTCCTCCCAGTGACACCAACGATGGGGCACTATTCCTCCCACTGACACCAATGATGGGACACTATTCCTCCCAGTGACACCAATGATGGGGCACTATTCCCCCCACTGACACCAATGATGGAGCACTATTCCTCCCACTGACACCAATGATGGGGCACTATTCCTCCCACTGACACCAATGATGTGGCACTATTCCTCCCACTGACACCAATGATGGGGCACTATTCCTCCCACTGACACCAATGATGGGGCACTATTCCTCCCACTGATACCAATGATGGGACACTATTCATCCCACTGACATCAGTGATGGGGCACTACTCCTTCCACTGACACCAATGATGTGGCACTAGTCCTCCCACTGCAAAATTACAGTTATGAAGTAGCAACGAAAATAATTTTATGGTTGGGGGTCACCACAACATGAGGAACTGTATTAAGGGGTCGCGGCATTAGAAAGGTTGAGAACCACTGTTCTAAAGCAATGTGTTTTATAGAAAATTTCTATTGTGACAGCATTGCCTGGTAATTTCTCTAACATCACATTTAATTAAATAGTCATCCTACAGCTGAAATATGTATTTCTACTGATAATGTTACAGTTACACTGTTTGTATTAGTCCCTCCAGGTTAAGTTTATTGAAAAGAAATGATAAATGGTATCACCCTAATTAAATCAAGTGTTCCGCACAGCCATCAGAAAGCTAAAGAGGTGTTTATGTTAAAGCCATTTTAGTAAAGAATCCTATAGTAATTAACAACAAATGTGTTAGAATGTAAAAATCATAAAAAGGATGACTAATATCTAATTAAAGATTTAAACATTAAAGGAGAAGCTCTTTTGACTGTACTTCTCCTGCGGATCACAGGAGTGCAGTTCATTCTGTTCATTCTGTTCATTCAGTTCATTCCTTTTTTTAGCCAACAGCAGGCTAAAATCCGCTGTCGCCTGACGTCACATAGTCCAGGCTGGTGAAAGATCTTGCCTCCCCTTCAACAGATCCTGTCCCGGTTGGGTCTATCACAATCTGTACTTTAAAGTTGGGATGCACCCAGATGTTTAGACCGGCACCTGGCTCAGCCTCTCAGCAAGCCACTAAGAACCTGAGCCAGCCGCTCCCTCCCCTTCCACAGCAGAGCAGAGAGCGGTGACTGAGAGTCACCGCTCTCTGCTAAGAGCAGCAGGGGGAACTGAATGATCAGTGGTATCTGATCACTCAGTTCTCACCCTTAGAGTTGCAGGGGACAGATGCAGCATCAGATTGATGTTGCATCCACCTAGGTAAGTATGATTTAAAAAAAACAAAAAAAAAGCATACTTCTCTTTTGAATAAAATGTGTAACCAAGAAAAAAAACACAACTTTTATCCTATTTGTATGAGACAAAGGGATGACATTAACCTCTTCATCCGTGAAACCTAAAGCTGGCCATACATTGTCTAAATTTTGCTTAGTGGGAAGCCGTGTCAGCCATCTCCCGCCTTACATACTTTGATTGAAAAATTGAAGGAGCCGGGTGGAAAATGGCCAGTTGGACTACAGTTTAATTTATTCAGACACTGCTGATGTTTGGGTATTTTCACAGCCTCCGTTGGTGGTTGTCAGAATGCAGTAGCTCGGTGAGGTGGGGGGGAATTCATCCATCTGGGGTGTATAGCATGGATGGAGGAAGTTGTACAATTTTTTTTTCATTCAGCTTGTCAAAAAATCTAATAGTGTATGGCCAGCTTAAGCAAGTTCATGTTTCACCATACAACTGAACTAGAGCAATGCCTTGTTAAACAAGAATCCTAATATATGGTAGACATGTTCATTTCATTCTGAATCGAAATTTGGACAAATTTTCCGTTATTCGAATATTCGGATGTATCCGAATTTCAAATTACAATAGTAACTAATTTAAACAAATCTGAAATAACGAAAAAAAATTTGGCCAAAATTCAAATCGATTTTAATTCGACAAATTCAAAAACAAATTTTAATTAAAAAAAATAGAATACAATAGAAAAGAAATAGAAAAGAATAGAGCAGACAATAACATAATAGAACAGAAAACAATAGAGGAAAAAAGAACAGAACAGAAAATAAAAGAATAGAATACAGTAGAAAATAATGGAGTAAGACAGAACAAAACAGAATATATTAGAATAGAAAATCAAAGAATAGAATCAATTAGAATAGAACAGAAAATATTAGAATAGAAAATCAAAAAATAGAATAGAAAATCAAAGAATAGAATAGAAAATAATGGAGTAAAACAGAGCAAAATAGAACAGAAAATAAAGGAAAAGAATAAATTAGAATAGAATAGAATACCAAATAAAATTATAGAAAAGATTAGAATAGAGAATCAAAGAATAGAATAGATTAGAATCGTATAGAAAAACAATAGAATAGAATGAAATAAAAAGAATATGACTGCCTTCCAAAATTCAAATTTTGAATAGAATGAATTTGAACAGAATACATCTGAATAGAATAAAAAATAATAGAATAGAAAAGACTAAAATACTTTACAAAAAATAGTGAGCTTCGCTTTGGTGACGTGAGTAGAGATCAACAAAGGCACTGTGAAAATTTTGCTGAAATAGAAATATGATCACACAACTCTTCATATAGCCCATATACCATCAAAACCACATATGGATTGTAGATTATGGATTGTAATGTTAGAATTCTTTTCAAATCCGTTAAAATTCTTTTTGAATCCATACGAAATTTTGAATTCAGTCGCATTCGAATAAACAAAACGAATTCCGAAAAGTGGATTAAACAATTTAACTAATCGAACAAAATGAAATTAGTCAAATAACGTAACAAATCAAATTTTTTCATTTTGCGCATGTCTAATATCTGGATCTGTCAGTTTTGCTATACAGAAATGGTCAATTTAGAGGAATACCCACACTGCCCAGAAGACCGTCCACTTTCACTTCTGCGTTCTTACCCTAAATCTCTTACTAGATAACGCGTTTTATATGGAAAACAGAATGTTATTTTGTATTTGATGGTAAGGAAATATAAAATGATAACACCAAAGTGTATTTTATAAACGACGATGGAAAAATATAGTTGCAGTGATTTGCATTGTCAGGTAAACAGTGCACTCCCATGATGGATGGTTACAGCATTGTACTAGCATGCAACAGAATCCATGCTTACCTGTGTATCCTGGTTACTGTTTCTCCCTGCACAGTGTTGGATCGGTTTTCAGGCCTGTATTTCTCTGCTTTGGTTTAAAATCTTTTGGCCAGATCACTTGTTGTACATTACGTCTGAGCTCTTTATACACAGTCTGAGTCCTTAGCCTTTGCTGGGCTCTGTGGGAGTTGTTCCCAGCTTCTACGACACAGCTCTTCCTCTTTTTTGTCCTGAGCTTTGTTTATCCACAAACAGTAGCCACTGATGGGAGGAGAAAAGGTGCTAAACAGATATGAAGATAGGTGGGGATATGGCAGGATCCCAAACTATTCTCTTTTTAATTCTTCTAGAAGTATAGAAACCATGGGCTGCTTAAAAGTCATAAAGTAACTAATTGGTTTATATGTCTCAATTTATAATTGGATACCACCATAGGTGTTCCTGTATTTGAGATTATGTAGCAAGAATATTGAATTAAATTTCAAAGAGGTCTGGTCAGCATAAATGTTCTTCCAGAAGAGATCCTAATCTCATGTCTGTGCCAGGGGCGGACTGACAACTCATGGGGCCCCCGGGCAATAGGGGATCATGGGGCCCCTGTGTCTTTGCCAAAACTCAAAAAAGCCTATGAAAAAGGTACCAGGGGCATCTCATGGGGCCCCCTACTGCCCCGGGCCCTCTTGCAGTGCCCGAGTTTCCAAATGGTCAGTCCGCCCCTGGTCTGTACTATGACTCATATTCTAGTACAGCCTTTCTCAGCAAGGGTGCCCAGACACCATGGGGTGCCTTGAGGTTTCTTCAGGGGTCCCTTGGCAAAATTTCAAAAAATTGCCCAAAACATGTATACAAGCCAGCAAGTGGAACAAGCCTGCCTTTTAGTTACACAAAGCCACAGGTTTTCATTGTGCACCATTATGACCTTTTAGCCGCCATCGTCCTGACAACCAATGGCATCATCAGTTGATAAGGAGGATATCAGCTGCCTACTCAGCATCCTAGTTTGACCCTCCCCTGCCCCTCTCCATCAGTGCTGGGGTCACATTAGCTCAGTGATGGAGAAAAACTGAAGGAGAAGAGAAACACTGGAATACTCTCTAATATCAGATGTCCCCATCAGAGTGCCTTCTTACATCAGGTGTCTCATTCAGAGTGCCCACTTATATCAAGTGTCACAATCGGAGCACCCTCTTACATCCAGTGTCTTCTTCAGAGTACCCACTTATATCAGATATCTCCATCAGAGTGTCCTCTAACATCAGGTGACCCTCATCAGATCATCCTTTTATATAAGATGTTCCCATCCGATTGTCCTCTTACACTGGGTGTCCTCTTCAGAGTGCCCACTTATATCAGATATCACCATCAGTGTCCCCATCAGTGTGCCCACTTACATTGGGTGTCCTCTTCAGAGTGCCCATATATATCAAGTCTCACCATAAGTGCACTCTTTCATATCAGATGTCCCCATCAGAAAGCTCCCTTACATCGGTATCCCCTTAAGAGTGTCCACTTTTATCAGGTGTCACCATCAGAGTGCTTCTTACTTCCGGTGTCCTCTTCAGAGTTCCCACTTACATCAAATATCACCATCCAAGTGTCCTCCTACATCAGGTGACCCCATCAGAGCACCCTTTTATATAAGAAGTTCCCATCAGTTCGCCCTCTCACATCAGGTGTCCCCTTCCGGATGCCCACTTATATCAGGTGTCACCATCAGAACATAATTTTTTATAGTGTCCCCATTAGAACGCACTCCTATATAGGTTGTCCTCTTCAGAGTGCCCACTTATATCAAGTGTCCCCATCAGAGTGCCCTCTTAGATCAGGTGTCCCCAACAGTGTGCCCTCTTATATCAAGTATTCCCATCAGAGCACCCTCATATATCAGGTGTCCCCATCAGAGTGCCTTTTACATCAGATGTCTTCATCAGAGTGCCCTCTTACATCAGGTGTCCCCTTAAGAGTGCCCATTATATCAAGTGTTACAATGAGAGCACCCTCTTACATCCAGTGTCCTCTTCAGAGTACCCACTTATATCAGATATCACCATCCAAGTGTCCTCTTACATCAGGTGACCCCATCAGAGCACCCTTTTATATAAGAAGTTTCCATCAGAACGCCCTCTCTAATCAGGTGTCCACTTCAGGGTGCCCACTTATGTCAGATGTCACCATAGAGCACACTTTTATATCGTGTCCCCATTAGAGCACCCTCTGATATCGGGTGTACCCTTCAGAGTGCCCACTTATATCAGGTGTCCTCACCAGAGTGCCCTCTTAGATCAAGTATTCCCATCAGAACACCCTCTTATATCAGGTGTCCCCATCAGAGCGCCTTTTTACATCAGATGTCTCCATCAGAGTGCTTATATACCTTTTTGCACCAGGTAGAAGGTGGAAGCTGAGAGGCGGAGTAGGCTGCAATTCTAGATGGGGAAATTCATGACACACGACGTCATTGATTGTTAAGATGTCAGCAGTCCTAACAACCAATCACTACAGAAGAGGGGGACCTGTGCTGTGAACTGGCTGGCTGGGGATCTGGAAAGAACTGTCATTTGGTCTAAGTCTGGACCACAGTCCTCCGTTTAGCAATGTCTACTATATAGGTACAGTGGACAGTGGCACACACTTCTGGAGACCGCCACTGTAGGGTGAGTGTATTGATTTTATTACAAAACTAACAATTTCCAACATTTTGCTGAATTTAACTGTAAAAGTGTGTGAAACCTGGGTGAAAGTTGTGTGAATCTGGAGTGAAAAGCCAATTCAAAAGGTATAATGAATATAGATTTGGAAACCAATTTTTGTATTCACAGCCACATCCTAAAAGCGACAAATGAATTAAAATTAAACTTTTTTTTTGTTTTGGATAGAGTGGAGAGGGATTAGAATGCTTGTCAGGTTTTTATTGCTGTCTTTATTCCCGTTTAGGAGATTCACCCTCTCTATTTGTCCTGTTATTATCATTGAAAGTGAAAGTAAAAGAAAATCCTAAATTTCTGGGGTTGTCCTCAGAAAAGTAATAGAGGGAATCTTCCGATGGGTCCCCAAGGGATTCCCTTAATTTGCAGGGATATCCTCTCACTTCCCGTTTTGGCTATGGGACAGGAAGTGAAGTGAAATCTCTGCAATGAGACACAGATGGCCAAACCCTCCCTTACTCTATCCAAAATGTTTTGCCTATAGTATTACTTTAATTCACATAATTTGGGATTCGACTTTAATTAGATCTCTTCACCAAAAGTGCAATTCTTACATCTCCATGTGCAGTGTTAAGCTGGCCATACACCTATAGATTTTTTTTTCTGTTCAACTTGCAACCTGAATGGAAAAAAGTTGAACAGATTTCCTTATGACCGCTACACAGCGTGGATGAATGAATCTCCAGCTGTGACTGTTGCATTCTGCCTACAGCCCCACCAGTTTTTAACATACCTGAACAGTGCCTGCATGTGAGTAGATGTAGCTGCTGCAATTTTCCATTTTTCCTTGATTTCTTTGATTTTTCAGTTGAAGGATGCTAGGTTAGAGGTGGGCTGACAGGGCCACCCACTGAAAACTGCTGTGTGTATGGCCAGCTTTAGGACTTTGGTGGTTTCCCATTTACCAGCCAATCAGTAGGAGTTGTCATTAAGCAGCATGCCCTTTAAAGCTTCTATTTATTTATTTATTACAAGTACTTATATAGTGCCATCAATTTACTCAGCGCTTTACATACTGTATATATTGTACATTCACATCAGTCCCTAACCCTCAGGGGGTGTACAATCTAAGGTCCCTAATTCACATTCATACATACACATACTAGGGCCAATTTAGACAGGACCCAATTAACCTACCAGTATGTCTTTGGAGTGTGGGAGGAAACCAGAGTACCCGAAGGAAACCAGAGTACCTGGAGGAAACCCACACAGGCACAGGGAGAACATACAACTCCAGGCAGGTGGTGCTGTGGTTGGGATTGGAACCAATGACCCTTGTACTGCCAGGTGGAAGTGCTAAGCATTTAGCCACTGTGCTGCCCATTCTAATTTATCGATATCATGATATAGCTAGTAGTAGTTACACTGGTCACATTAAACTGGACTTATTGTTGAAGATGATTCACCTGTCACCCAAGGGTGGTGATATGCCTTCAACATTGACAGATGATTGATGGATGAGTGGCCAAAAATCATTAACATTGCAGAACAAGACCAGAGCAATGTGACTAATAATGGTACCTTTTTCATAGGCTTTTTTTAGTTTGGGCAAGGACACAGGGGCCCCATGATCCCCTATTGCCCGGGGGCCCCATGAGTTGTCAGCCCACCCCTGCTAGAGACTCTGCTTTTGCCATCACCATCCTTAGAAGTTTCATTGCTCATTGCAGGCTGTAATTTATTTTTTCCCTCTTGTCAGTAACTTGCATTCGGGCTTTTCTGAGCCTACTAGTTTCAACACTAAGACCCCATTGTCATGGAAATTTTGTATTGTTGGTCGAACTTTAAATGTGTCATATATTCGTGTTATTCATATGTCTCTCGTGTGGCTTAATTAAAGCTCTGAAGGCTGCAATTGGGCCATGCGCATGTACAATGTATGTATTACAGTACTCAGCTTGGTAATGGATGAGATGGCAGATCTGCGCTTATAGACCGGCGTGTATACCACCACGGCATTCCATGCGAATGCTGCTGTCAGTAGACCGTGGGCCTGTATCCACATATCAGCAGCATGGTACCACGTGGGCTTCATAACGCAAGGCGCAAGCGGTGTGAACTCCACGTGTAGGCTTGTGCATATCTTACAACCCATTACTAATCTGAACTGTATCTGGGATGGATGTGTTTTAATAAAGATCGTATCGGGCCCATCCAGGTACAGACTGATATTTTTAGGGAGATGCTTGTGCAGAGAATTTTGCATACCAATAGAAGCTAGTAGGACAGGAAATATGACCTCAGATGGCTCATAGGGGGGAAGGGGAGGAAGTCTGCTGACCTCAGAAGACTCATGGGGGAGGACCAGTGATAGATAATAGCAAAGGCTATGCTCCAATTGGAATGTACATCCTCTGTATAGGCAATCCCCATTGTATTGTTCGGTGGGAGGGATTGACTTTATTCATGTGGGGGGCATGTGTGTATTCTTAATAAAACAGAGAGCTGAGCCTAAAGCCGGCCCTTATGTGGATTGCAACCAGCCTTAGAGTGTCGTGTGATCATTCTAGGGTAACAGAGCTCCAATCACCCACAAATTCAACAGAACCAAAGTATTTGGATGGGCAGGAATCGTGTAGTTTGGCTGCAGTCGTGGTAAGCGAGATTCGCACAGCTTTATGGGGGATTTCTGCGCATCCAACTGCGAGTACTCACGGTAAGGAGAAATTCGTTAAAGCGAATTTCCAAGACAGTTTGGCGAGCCTGGTGGATACTAACGCGTATTATTGCATAGCTAACAAAGAACGGGGGGGAAATGAACTATCATGAACTAGCAAAAAGTATGCCGGCACATTTCAGGTCTCTCTGCCATTAAGAGGATCGCTTTTTGCGTGTTCGTGTGGCTGATTTCGCTCTCTGTTAGCTAACAAGAAATACCGCTTAACAAGGACCTCGTTTTTTTGTCCTAAACTCTTGATTTGTGGGTGAAAGACAAGGGTTTGTCTCTGCGGAGAGCAGCAGAGGGGTGGGTTTTGGTTGGCTGGATTTGGTCAAGTTTAAAAATCTTCCAACCAAAAATTAAACGGGTATATGTTTTAGTGGGTAAAAGTTGTTGCATAGTGTTAGGTAAGTATTTGTGGGCTGTAGGTACTGTGGTGATTGCTTTACCCCCCTCCACGTGAGGTAATTATTACAGTGCTGAAAGGCTTAGGTTAATTGTTAACTGTTGTAAGATCTGTGTTATGTGGTCTGTACAATGTTTTGTGGTACTACTGCTCCCAGCAAGCATGCAGCAGGGGGTCCTTTCTGTTACATGTGCATGTTAGTGTGATATGTTGGTGTTTTATGTCCGTTCTGTGATTGTGCCCAAATTGTGTTGTATGTGTACTTCATATTGTTGTGTAATTGTCCAGTGTATGTTCTGTCTAAAAGTCTGTTTTATGTAAGAGGTAATTTTGAGGCTAGAGTCTGCAGTGTGTTTCCCTGTAGGGGGTCATTCTAGTGTTACCATGTGCTCCCCTGTGGGGGGTCATTTTCTTGACTAAACCACATGGACTCCTTTTGTTTGGTGGCCATTTTGTTGGCTACCAAATGTGCAGTAATCTCTATGCAATGTGCATGAAGTTTCCTATATGCATTTGACCCATATTGTGTTTTTAATCCAAATTTTTTACAGTTTCATTTGTTTGCTTTTAGCTTTAAATTTGCGTATTGCCAGCCAATTTAAAGTGTATTAAGCGAGTTTTCCCTTCACGTGTTCCACATTTAATGAGCGCGGTGTAGTCTGGGTTTTTGCACATAGATTTCTTGTATAGTGATTATGTTTTTCTTGTGTTTTTCCTGTTAAAAGTAGTTCCTTATTGTAAAGCGGGTTTGTTTTAAGCTGCTGTGTCGCGTGTTCCGCGTCCAGCAGACTTTTTGTGTAAACGGTTCTAGGTGGTTGCAGTAAAGATTGCGTGTATAACGTGGATCGTTTAGCGGTGCTGATAGGAGTGATTTTTGCGTCAGCAACAAGGTTACTTTTGGCGCAGTTTTTCGGTTTACCTCTGTGTAATTGTTTTACTGTGAAACGTCCCGTGTTTTTCATAAGGATCCACTTTGTCCTTTTTAACAGTTTTTCAGGTTGAAAAAGGGTTTTTCTGTGTGTATTAGGAAAGTTTTTTTTCTTTACACAAATTTCCTAAAGGTCAGTTAGCAGGTTTCTGCCCAACCAGTGACCCCTAAGTAACATCCAAGAACCCCTCTTTTTGTTTTGACTTGTGTTAGCTACTGTGTGCAGGGAGAGAAAAGCCACTTTCATCATTGTGCGGTGTGGCCTGCCAAACACAGTGGGTGATGAGAACCACATAAATTACGCTGTGCGAGTGGGCGGTCCAGGGAAGTCCTGGTCACCACAAACACTTCGGGTGGTCAGGATCACACAAATTGCGCTGTGGGAGTGGGAGGTGTGCTCTCAGTCTGACCGCCACTTGATGCGCTTCGGGTGATCGATAAGTATCACATAAATTACGCTGTGCTGGGAAAGTGGTGGAATCAGGCCTCTCGGTAGGATCCCACCGAGTGCTCCAGGGGGTAAACAGGTACCCGGACGCGGGATATATACCAGTGACTAGTCACGATGGGCAGTAGTCAGTCCATGAAGAGAGAGGGGGAACCAGCCCTCTTCAGGGTAAGGACAGCTGCACAACTGATGAAGGTGAGTTTGGGGGGGAAGTCTACAGAACCCCTCAAAAGGTGGAATAAATGGTCGAAGGGTACCAGATGGGAAATTCCCCGGGAAGGTACATTTGACGCATGGAGGTGGGAAAAATTCATCTCTGAATTTGAACCACGGATGCAGGCGTCAGAACTAGAGATCGCACAGCTATGGCTTCACAGGTCAATCCGATTAAGGAAGCAGGGCATACATAAACTGGTGTCTGTCCGGAAGAACCAGGTGATGTATACCTGGCCTCCAGAGGGAATAAAACAGGAGGATCCAGTGTCAGAGGTGGAGGAAGCTCTTTCAGGGCTGACTCTACTAAGGCAGGCAGGATCAGGGTCTGCTGGGGTTCCCCAACAACCAACAGTGGCTGAGATAAGTATAACTGCACCTGTCTCTTCTGCTAGTGACGTCACTCTTGACATACCTTCTGTGTCTTCTGTCTCTATGCCTCAGCCTCTGCCTCTACCTCTCCCTTCTCCCTGCTTCACCCCAGCTCCTTCTGTTTCCAACTATGAAGCCTACTCAACAACCGATTTGCAGACTATCTGTGAATCAAGGGGAATAGACACCTGGTTAAAAAACAGGGCGGATTGCATCAAAGCGCTACGAACCACTGATCAGACCCCTGCCCCCCAGCTATACCCTGATCTGAGGGACCCCAAACCTGAAGGTGCAGTAAGCGAGGTGGTTAATCTAAGCCCACCGATGATGCTGGGCCAGCCCTTGCACTCTTCCCGGACCGAGGCCTATCCAGTCAGGGTGCAGCAATTTGAAGGTCCTCCCAATGCACAGGGGGAACGGACTTTAGGGGAACGGGTAGTTTGGCATGTCCCCTTCACCCCGGCAGAGATCCGCACTATTCTGGCTGAGCTCCCGGACTATCGAGTCAATCCGAGAGGATTTGCTCGAATGTTTGGACAAAACCAGTTCAGCTATGGTATGAGCGGGTCAGATTGTGCACAGATCCTACGGGCAAAGGTGGGCATGGAAGTGGCCAGTACAGTGATTGCAGGGTGCTCTATAACCACGCATGAGGAGATGACTTCAGGGGGCAAAGAGTTCTGTACACAGCTAAAGGCAAAGCTTCCAGAAATGTATGGTGCTACCTCTACTACGGACATGATGAAGCTCACCCAGGGTCCTAATGAGGAAAGCGCCTGCTTCTGGCGCCGTCTCAAGCAGACGGCACTGGATGCGGATCTGGAAGTTGGACCTGATGCTCCAACTGAAGGGGTAAAGGTGACCGCGACGCACATTCTGTTGCGGGCCAAATTTTTGGAAGGCATCGATACTAAAATTCGGGAAAGGCTGGTTCTGGCCCGACCCGAATATAATGAGATGTCTATCCCTGCTATCCTTTCCACTCTTGCGGCAATAGAGAGGGAAATGGATAGAAGAAAACAAGACAAGGCCAAAGTTCTTATGTCCCAGACCCCACACGAAAAACCAAGGGATCTGGGTCACAGGAAGGATAGGCCCCCACCCAGGTGCTTCCAGTGCCACCAAACGGGGCACATGAGGAGGAGCTGTCCCCAATTACCTAAAGGTCGGTGGCAGTTCATTCCTGATGAGTCCTCCGCCCCTATGACCACCATGGTAAGTAACTCCTATGAATTCTCATAGGAAGTTGACAAATCGGTGTCGGCCCAGATCCATCTTTTTCTAGAGGAATTAAAATATCCCCTCCCTTGCCTCACTGACACCGGTGCAGCAAGAACGGTCCTGCGAAAACAGGACATCCAAGGCAAGGTACCCCTCTCAGGGGAAAGCCCTCCTAACCCCTACTAACCTCACTATCAAACGATGCACTATTCTTAACCCAGCTTCTCTTCTTCCTGTGTCGGAAGATGAGAAGGGGGGGGAGGACAGTGCTGAATTTTGCAACACGACTAACAATACTAACACCTCTTCTGCTAACATGTCTTCTTTGTCCACTACTAATCTCTCTTCCAAAGGACACGACTGCATTTCTTTGGTGGAACTGGAGTCAGCGGCGACACACCCCATATCACCCCGAGAGTAGCGGTAAGGTTGAACGTCTTCCGATACCCAAAAACCTTGGCCTGAGTGTCTCCCCATTGCCCCCTATTCCATCCGGAATGCCCCTCGGCAACCACATGGGCTGTCACCCTACGAGGTGTTGTTTGGGGGACCTCCCAAAACAGGGTTGTACTTTCCTCAACAGTTGTCGTCTTTGCATTCACAGCTTACAGGTTATGTGCAATCTCTGCAACGGGAGCTGCAGAAGATACACCATCGGGTTCGCGAATCGCTCCCCGATCCAAATGCAATAACAGGTGTTCTTTCTATTGAGCCAGGTGATTGGGTCGTCCTAAAGAAACATCAAAGAACCGGACTCGAGCCACGGTTCACCGGACCATACCAAGTCCAGCTGACGACACCTACCTCACTCAAACTCGAGGGACGAGACAACTGGGTGCACGCAAGCCACTACAAGAAGCTTCTCAGCTACACCAGAGAATGAGGGGTGAGGGGTGTCATTTTCCTTTTTCTTTTTGTTTGTATGTCTTACATGTGTGTGAACGGAGGAAAAGACGGCAGATACCCCAACCTTTTATTTAAAATGCACCTGCGTTTAGCCAGAACCGCCAACAAAACCAACTGTTGGGTATGCTCTAAGCCCCCACCCAGTCATCACATGTCCGCAATGGCCGCTGTTCATGCCCTATATGACATCCGCGTCGGCATGAAAAAGCAAGGGACCCCTGGTCAGCCCCCACGTAGACATTTATCGGTAGAACTTAATGACACATTTTTAGCAGGTAACATCAGTTTCAGCACCAATATTAGCTCTAGCTCCTGTAGGACCCTCGTCAGTCCATTATGGGTAACTGGACAGCTAGGCAGCCCTCAGGTGTGCTTTAACATCAGCTTTGGCACAGGTAACAAGTTTGTTGGGACTACCACCTGCGAGGGAGGTATAACTGTCAATCTGACTAACCAGACTTCCCTTCTGAGTAACCACACTGACCGACCAGACCACGTGTGTTGGAAGGACGGATGTGATGTGCAGACTGAGGGAGCAATCCCCCAATCTGTGCAACTGTTGCTCAGTACCAGAGGCCGAACGAGGAACTCCTCCTGTTCTGCTCTGACAGGTCCATACTATTTTCTGTGTGGTTCGGCAGCCTATAGAACATTTCCCCAGAACGCGAAAGGTTCGTGTGCCCTCATAAAGCTAGTCCCCGCATCCTATGTAGTGATGGACCATGAAGAGTTGATGGTCCACAAGAAGGTAAGGATGGCAGGGAGAGTTCGCAGGGAACTGTTCTCTGAGGGCGACCCGGCATGGGCTTGGTTCCCCTCATGGACAGGATGGGGAATAGAACTTATGAAGCGCCTGAACAATTTTTCTGTCATCGTGGATAGTATGTTTAACGAGACCGTAGAGGCTGTCAGAGAAATTGCCCAAGAACAACGGCAGATGGGAATTTTAGTGCTTTAGGAGAAGATGGCCCTTGATTATCTTTTAGCCGCCAAAGGGGGGTTCTGTGAGTTCATCGGAGAGGATTGTTGTACTTGGATAGAAGACACCGATGACAAGGTCCAGGCCCATATGGACAAAGTTAGTGAACTACAGGGAAAAGCTAGAGCTATAGCTAGTGAGGGTTGGAATCCGTTCAAGGGTTTGGGAGGATTGGGAGATTTCCTGTTCTCCATCGGATCTTGGTTGAAGGAAGTGGGAGTGTATATCCTGATGCTTCTCTTTTTCATCTGCCTTTTATATGCCGCGGTGAGATGTTCCTGTTGCCTCATCGACCGTGTAAGCCAAGCTCGGGCAGACGACCACATCTCCATGCCCGCTCCGGGGATCCCACTCCAACCACTGATCGGGGGAAGACCTCACCAACCAACCACCTTCTCTACAGATTACGTCCTGGCTTCCCTCTAATTTATCTCTCTGAAGACCACATTCTCCAAGACCTTCAAGCAAGCTTCAAGCCTCATCATTGTTTGTGTCTGCGATTTGGAAAACTGTCTGGGTCGAGACCAGCCTTGTGTGGCCCCGTCTGCAGGGGCAATTTGAGAATCTATTGCTGGATCTCCCCAGACCACCGTGGGATCACAAGCTTTATTCATACCACAAGTCTGTTTGTGGTTTTTGCAAGAGCCTTCCTGTAGTGAAGGTTCCAACGCTCTTGAGGATCATCGCTTCAATCAAGCCTGTTTGCGTCGAGTCTGCGTCGGGTCTTGTTGTTTCAGGTACCCCGTGGAGCTTTATTCTCAGGGACAACTACAGGAACTCTTTGAAGTTTGAGACTACACCCATCAAGCTGAAGAAGATCAAGAAGGGACACGAGGAGAATATGATAAAACAGGAGGGAATGTCATGGAAATTTTGTATTGTTGGTCGAACTTTAAATGTGTCATATATTCGTGTTATTCATATGTCTCTCGTGTGGCTTAATTAAAGCTCTGAAGGCTGCAATTGGGCCATGCGCATGTACAATGTATGTATTACAGTACTCAGCTTGGTAATGGATGAGATGGCAGATCTGCGCTTATAGACCGGCGTGTATACCACCACGGCATTCCATGCGAATGCTGCTGTCAGTAGACCGTGGGCCTGTATCCACATATCAGCAGCATGGTACCACGTGGGCTTCATAACGCAAGGCGCAAGCGGTGTGAACTCCACGTGTAGGCTTGTGCATATCTTACAACCCATTACTAATCTGAACTGTATCTGGGATGGATGTGTTTTAATAAAGATCGTATCGGGCCCATCCAGGTACAGACTGATATTTTTAGGGAGATGCTTGTGCAGAGAATTTTGCATACCAATAGAAGCTAGTAGGACAGGAAATATGACCTCAGATGGCTCATAGGGGGGAAGGGGAGGAAGTCTGCTGACCTCAGAAGACTCATGGGGGAGGACCAGTGATAGATAATAGCAAAGGCTATGCTCCAATTGGAATGTACATCCTCTGTATAGGCAATCCCCATTGTATTGTTCGGTGGGAGGGATTGACTTTATTCATGTGGGGGGCATGTGTGTATTCTTAATAAAACAGAGAGCTGAGCCTAAAGCCGGCCCTTATGTGGATTGCAACCAGCCTTAGAGTGTCGTGTGATCATTCTAGGGTAACGGAGCTCCAATAACCCACAAATTCAACAGAACCAAAGTATTTGGATGGGCAGGAATCGTGTAGTTTGGCTGCAGTCGTGGTAAGCGAGATTCGCACAGCTTTATGGGGGATTTCTGCGCATCCAACTGCGAGTACTCACGGTAAGGAGAAATTCGTTAAAGCGAATTTCCAAGACACCATGCACACTGGGCATTTTCTCAGCTCTTCTTAACGCCTTGAAAGCAGCATCAAAAACACGCCTAAAACCACATTTTTGCATACGTGTCTAGCCACATTTAAGCATATTTAAGCATGCCAAGAGCTTGGGCATTTATTAATTTCATTGGACAGAATATTAACCACTTGCCCTCCAAAGGATTTACCCCCCTTTCCTGACCAGGCCACTTTTTGCGATACGGCGCTGCATTACTTTAACTGACAATTGCGCCACGGTCATGTAACGCTGCACCTAAATTAAATTTACGTCCTTTTCTCCCCATAAATAGAGCTTTCTTTTGGTGGTATTTGAGCACCTGTGTATTTTTTATTTTTTGCGCTATAAACAAAAAAAGGACGTAAATTCTGAAAAAAAAAGAAAACAATATTTTTGACTTTTTGCTATAAAACATATCCAGTAAAAAAATTTAAAAAATCAAATTTCATCATAAATTTAAGCCAAAATGTATTCTGCAACATGTCTTTGCTAAAAAGAAAATGCTAATACGTGTAAATTAATTGGTTTACATGAAAATTATAGCGTCTACAAATGGCGGTATATATACTGGATTTATTTTTTTTTAATACTAGGAATGGTGGAGATCTGCGACTTACAGGGGGACTGCGGCAGGGGCATTCTAACACTGGGGGGAACTGACTAACTGCCACTGACATCCCCAGTGACACTAATACAGTGATCAGTGCTAATAAAAAGCATTGGCACTGTACTAATGACACTGGGCAAGAAGGGGTTAACATCTGGGGCGATCAAAGGGTTAACTGTGTGCTGTTTTACTAACTGTGCTGTGTGTGTTTGACTGTGTAAGCATGCTGCTTTGTATTGCTCTGCTATGCAGGACAATACAAAGCAGCATGTTGGTGGTGACAGGGGAGAGATCTATATTGTTTAGATACAGACTTCTCCCTTGTCAGTGTTCCTTGGCGATCGCCGGGTGCCGGCGGGGAATCTCGGTCTGGGATACGGTGATTGACAGCTGGAGCTGCCAATGACAGCATTGGTAGGGTGGCGCATGCACGCCCCCTACCCAGAAATGTAAAATAATGTATATATACATGATTTTGCACAACCTTGCCTCCAAATACCCCTGTCACTAGAGACCTGTAAATGCCTATGTGTGCATGGACACATAGGGGGAGATTTACTAAAACTGGTGCACTCAGAATCAGATGCTGCTGTGCACAGTAGCCAATCAGCATCTAACTTCAGCTTCTTTAGTTAGGCTTTGACAATAAAACCTGAAAGCTGATTGGTTTCTATTCACAGCTGCACCAGATTTTGCACTCTCCAGTTTTAGTAAATTTCCCCCCTAGGCTAACATTGAGGGGCATTTAAAGGCAAAAAAAACCCCGCTAGGCTTCTCTCGAAGCAGTGTTTAACCATTTGCCACCAATCACAGCAGGTCACATGACAGTTGTATACAATGGATGGCTTCATTCATGCCATCCATTGTATACTAGTGTGTCTAGCTGTGAATGGTCACAGCTAATCACATACACATGTCATGTGATTAGCTGTGGCCAAATCACAGCTAAGCACAAAAAAAAAAAAAAAAACCTGAATGAATCGATGTCATTCAGGTAAATGCTTGCTTATAGCAAAGTAATTCTTTGCTATAAGCAAATTGTGTAAAAAAAAAGAAAAAATACTGATCACTTCCCCAAAGTAGTACAATGTTACTATGGTAACATTGTACTACTTCGGTCATAGTGAAATATGAAAAAAAAATCTTAAAAAAAAGAAAAAAAATTTAATAAAAAATAATAAAAAAATAAAAAAAATATATTTTTTTTTTCATACTGTCACCAGTCAGTGTCCCTGATCACCGCCATGCCAGTTATATGATGACGCTGTACTGCACTGGTGACAATATGTAAAAAAAAATAGTGAAACTAATTTTTTTAATTTTTTCATTTTCCGAAAAATTATGACAAAAAAATACAACTTCAAAAAACTCGCCATGCCTCTTCTGAAGTACGTCGGACTGTCTACTTTGCAAAAAGGGGTCATTTGGGGGATATCTGTACTGTTCTGACATTCTTGGACCTCAAGAAATTAGATTGGCTGTCAGTACTTCAGGATTGATCAATATTCAGATCTATATCATAGTTTGTGAACTCTATAACTTTCCTAAAAACTAAAAAATACATCCTAATTTGGGTTATTTTCACCAAAGACATGTAGCAGAATACATCTTGGCCTAAATTTATGAAGAACAATTATTTATTTGCAAACTTTTATTACAGAAACAAAGAAAAACGTGTGTTTTTTGCCAAATTTTTGGTCTTTTTTTGTTAATTTAGCAAAAAATAAAAACTCCAGCGATGATTAAATACCACCAAAAGAAAGCTCTAGTTGTGTGAGGAAAATGATAACATTTTAGTTTGGGTACAATGTTGTATGACCGCGCAATTGTCATTCAAAGTGTGAGAGCGCTGAAACCTGAAAACTGGCCTGGGCAGGAAGGTGTAAAATTGCCCGGTATTGAATTGGTTAAAACGCCCAGTGTGCATGAGGTCAAAAAAAGTGATAGGAAGACTGTCAGGGCCTCTTTGTAATAGTACAGTAATACCTCGGTTTAAGAATTTAATTAGTTCTGCAGGACTTTTCTTATAGCGAAAATTTCTTAAACCGAAACGCCGTTTCCCATAGGAATGCATTGAAAACCAATTAATCTGTTCTGGAGATCAGAAAAATGTAAACACTAATAAATACCGCATGAGTTATTTTATCAAGTCATGCAGCATTTTAGTAGTGACAACCATGTGTTAATATTTCAGCTGTCAGCGGGGTTCCCTACTGACAGCTGAATGTAAAGAATTCCCGGCAATTTAAAAAACCGCGTGGGATCCCCCTTCCCATCCATACCAAGCCCTTCGTGTCTGGTATGGATTTTGAGGGGAACTCCCACGCCAAAATGTAAAACAAAATGGCGTGGGGGTCCTCCCCATACCAGACCCTTTTCAGAGTATGCAGCCTGGCAGGTCAGGAAAGGGGGGGGGGGGGGAAACAATGTTTCTTTTTAGTTTCTTAAAAGAAACAGTTCCGTTAACTGTGGGGAAAGTGACAGCTAATTCTGTGAGCTATAGTGAAGAAAAAAAAAAGAGCCAGCAATTGCATTTAAAAAGCAGCACTGACATACACTTTGTATTGCGAAAAAAATGCATACAAAATTTGTAAACCGAGGATTTTCAGTGGATTTTCATTTGTAAACCGAAAATTACTTTAACCGAGGCGTTCTTAAACCGAGGTATTACTGTATTAATAAAAACAAAATATCGTTTTAGAAGTAGGAGATCATTCGAAAATTTACTTTCCAGCATCTAAAATACCCAACAACCCTTTGATGAGCATATGTGCCATATTCTGAATTCTTAGAGCTGCAATGGACCAAATAATACAAGAAAAAACGTCTTTCTTATTTTGTCAGCAAATATCAACGTGTGACAACAAAGCCACCAAACCTGTTCCAGATAAAAGAGAGTGTTTTGATTTATACAATCTATACTTTGTTAATTGCATTTAAATGGAATGATGGTAGAAAAAGTTCAAAGTACCCTGACTTAAAATAAATAAATAATTTTTTTAATGTTATTTTTTTAGTCAAGGAAACAAATAAAAATACACGATATATTTTTTCTGTGTGGACATGACTTCGGCTAGGTTCCCACTGCAGGTTGCGGTTGATGCATTTTCCCAGTGCATTTTTTTCACACATGTCTTTTAAACTTTTTTATGCGTTTTGCGTTTTTTTAGATGTATTTAACCTCTTGCCCTCCAGAGGATTTACCGGGGCCATTTTTTCCAATACGGCGCTGCGTTACTTTAACTGACAATAGCGCGGTCATGCAACGCTGCACTCAAATTAAATTTTCAGCCTTTTTTCCCACAAATAGAGATTTCTTTCGGTGGTAGTTGATCACCTGTGCGTTTTTTATTTTTTGAGCTATAAAAAAGACCGACAATTTTGAGAAAAAAAATAATAAATCAAATTTCCTCATAAATTTAGGTCAAAATGTATTCTGCTACATGTCTTTGCTAAAAAATATCCCAATGCGTGTAAATTAATTGGTTTACGTGAAAGTTATAGCATTTACAAATGGCAATATATATGCTGGATTTTTTTAAACATTTTTTTTACTAGTAATGGCGGCAATCAGCGACTTAGCGAGACTGCGGCGGGCATTCTGACACTGGGGGGGAACTGACTTGGTGTCACTGTTATCCCCAGTGACACCAATACAGTGATCAGTGCTAATAAAAAGCTCTGACACTGTACTAATGGCACTGGGCAGTGAGGGGTTAACATGTGGGGCAATAAAAGTGTTAACTGTGTGCTGTGTGTGTGCTTTCCACTGTAAGCACACTGCTTTGTATGGCTCTGCTATGCAGGGCCATACAAAGCAGTGTGCAGGAGATGACAGGTGAGAGATATGTGTTCTTTATGCACAGGTCTCTCCCACGTCACTAATACTCTGTGATCACCGTGTGCTGGTGAGGAATCACTGGCAAGGACCCGGTGATTGACTGCTGCTAATGGCGGAATCGCGGAACTGCAAAATCATATATATATATATATATATATATATATATATATATATGTATGTGATTATGTGCACCCGTGCCACCTTATAGCAGTATTTCTGCTATAGGGCAGCGCAGAAACGGTTAATGTTGCTAGGGAGAGGTGTCTGTTGTCTTGCAGAAAACTCACCAAAAAAGCATGTAATCTGCATTTTTTGATGCAGCTTCATTGAATTCTGGCAAGATGCAATCTGCTGCAGGAAAAAAGTCGCTGACCCTTTCAAAAATCCGCACTGGCTTAAAATGCGCAGATGTGAACGAGATCCACAGAAAATCATTTTAAATGGACTGTACTGCGTTTTTTTTGCGAAATGAGAAACGCACTGAAAACTGTATATTGAACCTAGGCTAAAGGTGGCTGTACAAATCAATTTTATTATCTAATCAATGTGCAATTTGATCAAAACAATCTAACTGATAAACAATTGAATAGGCATACCTTCCGTTCCAGTTGATTCAGATTTGATTTAGATCGGATTTAATCAAACTGAGTCAATTAGACAGGGTGGAAAATTATCAACTGTTCTGTGTTGATTAGCAGCACTGAGATGCTTTGGTCATTAATTTGATCTTATTTCAGTCAATCACATTATGAGATTACATGGTAAAAACAGAGATGCGACTGATAACTTACAAACCTAGTTTACAACTTTTGACCAAAATCCACTTCCCTGTGTGTGTCATATCGATTGAATGGGTTGTTGACTTTAATCTCAGTTTGATCAGATATTTATACGGGCAGAGTCAAGAGATCCTGTCACAGCCCATGCTATCACAAGGGATAAAAGACATAGCAATAATTTTGATTAAGATAAAATTAAAGATACAGTATAAAAATAAATAAATAATTAGAAAAACATTTAAAGTGCCCCTGTCCCCCTGTGCTCACGCACAATGGCAAACATGCATATCGGTCCCACATTCATATGTGAATGTTATCGCACTACACATATGAGACCGCAAACTTTAGCATCACACCAGTTAACCCTTAAAGACCTTTAAAGCGACCCTTATGGAGATTTTTAAGTACTGTAATTTGTTGCTATTCCACAGGCGTACTCACTTTTACAGCGTGACATGTTAAGTATCTATTTATTCAGAGTACATCATTTTCTTGTATTTTACCAAAAAAGTGGGTATTATGTTGTGTTCTTGTGCATTAAAATTCAATAAAATGTATTTTTTACCAAAAAAATTTGCCTTTGAAAAACCACTGCGCACATATCATGTGTGTCACGTATTTTGGTTGGAGGCTGAATTGACGAGAGGGTTTCCCTTGCGGTTCTGGTCCAAGCACCCTTGAATGTGGTGACAGAGGTACAAGGCTCAAAGAAGCACAAGTAGTGCTTGTAGTTTGATAGCAGATGAATGCCACAGTCAGGGACATAGTCAAGGTGAGCCAGGGTCATACACAGTGAGACAGCAGTATGGTAAGGAAGGAAGCCGAGGTCAATATCAGGGGATCAGGCAGAGAACAGTTAGAGGCAAGCCAAGGTCAGAATCCAGAATCCACAGAGCAAGGTCAGGAACAAGCCTGGTCAGCAATGGAAGATTAATCAGCATAAACAGGAACATAGGCGAATGGATCCAGGCGAGCTGAAGAACATCCAGAGATTAGCACACAGCAGAGTCTCCTATAAATATACAGCTTGGTACCATTGCAGAAGGATGCGTACGCTGGCATAGAAATGCGCCTACATGTCAGTGTATGCTGGATATAAGCCTAAGCTTGTCTGTCTGTCTTGTCTGCTGGTACATGTGAACGAGCATTTCTGCACCGGAATGAGCATTCATTTCATTAGCAGTACTAGGTTCCTGCTAGTTTCTCCAAGGCCTCTGCTTTAAAAATAAATAAATTATATATATATATATATATATATATATATATATATATATATATATATATATATGTTGCTGAAAAAAAATAAAGGAACACTTTTTCAGAGTATAGCATCAAGTCAATTAAACTCCTGGGATATTAATCTGGTCAGTTACGTAGCAGAGGTGGTTGTTAATCAGTTTCAGCTGCTTTGGTGTTAATAAAATTAACATCAGGTGCACTAGATGGTCAACAATGAGGTGACCACCAAAACAGGAATGGTTTTACAGGTGGAGGCCACTGACATTTTTTCCCCTACTCATATTTTCTGTTTTTCACTAGTTTTGCATTTGGCTAGAGTCAGTGTCACTACTGGTAGCATGAGGCGATACCTGAACCCTACAGAGGTTGCACAGGCAGTCCAGCTCTTCAAGGATCGCACATCAATATGTGCCATTGCCAGAAGTTTTCTGTGTCTCCCAGCACAGTCTCAAGAGCATGGAGACGGGCAGTTTCTCTAGGAGAGCTGGATAGGGCCATAGAAAGTCTTTAACCCATCAGTGGGACCAGTATCTGCTCCTTTGTGCAAGGAGGAACAGGATGAGCACTGCCAGAGCCCTACAAAATGACCTCCAGCAGGCCACTGGTGTAAATGTCTCTGACCAAACAATCAGAAACAGACTTCATGAGGGTGGCCTGAGGGCTCGATGTTCTCTAGTGGGCCCTGTGCTCACTGCCCGTCACCATAGAGCTCGATTTGCATTTGCTATCGAACACCAGAATTGGCAGGTCCGCCACTGGCACCCTGTGTAGAGATGAGCGAATTATTCAAAAATTCGGTTCGGCGGATTCGCCGAATAAATTCGCTTCAAGCCGAATATATTCGCTGCGAATTTAACTTATAAAAAGGGTGTTTCTAGGCTTCAGAGAGCCTTTATATTAGTGCAGAGCACTGTACCTTTAATTTAAATGCCCTTGGAGTCTGCTGGGGAAGAGAAATAATACTGTCAGTCAGTATGACATGCAGATGAGTGCCGTCGATCTTAGAATCACCGCACACTTCACTCATTTGGGCAGTCACGGGGCCAAAACCAGAGTGTGGAGCCACAGTGTGGCGGTGGAGGCAGCAGCAATGGGAG
This sequence comes from Staurois parvus, assembly GCF_062004578.1. NCBI lineage: Eukaryota > Metazoa > Chordata > Amphibia > Anura > Ranidae > Staurois > Staurois parvus. Next base: position 405,008 of record NW_028318337.1, on the reverse strand, counting down.
GCCATACAGCACCCTATGACAAAATGGAACCCACCAGCAGTGTGAGGAGACCTGAAAGTGGCACATGGCAGAGTGTGGCGATGGAGACAGCAGCAATGGGAGGCCGTACAGGGACCCATGACACACTCTGGACCTGGCAGCAACATGAGGAGGGCGGTACAGGGGCCCATGACAGATTACGGGCCTGGCAGCAGCATGAGGAGTCGGTACGGGGGCCCATGGCAGATTACGGGCCTGGCAGCAGCATGAGGAGGCGGTACAGGGGCCCATGGCAGAGTGGCGGAGCGTAAGCAGCTAAAATTGAAGGCCATACAGAGGCCTATGTTAAAAAGTCCCCCCAGCAGCAGCGTGGGGAGACGACTATCAAGAGTCCAATGGCAGAGTGGCGGAGCAGAAGCAGCTTCAATTGAAGGCCATACACAGGCCTAGGTTTAAAAGTCCCTCACAGTTAATTCCAATAACGAACTCTACTCCTCCGTGCAATCTACTTACGAGACCCTGGGCAGGTCTGGGTCCAATTTGTGGTAGAGACTGGTTTTGTTCAGCCATGCTTGAGCGAGTAATAACAGGTCTGTGCTGCCCTTTGGTGTCTGGCTTAATGCGCACAACACTTACCGTCCCAGCGTTTGTCAACGATTTGCCGTTAAGTGATGCAAACCCGCTGAACCACGTTCATGAGGAGCCGGTACAGGGGGCCATGAATCAGTATGGACCTGGCAGCAGCGTGAGCAGACAACAGAGGCACATGGCGCAGGGTGGTGGTGTAGGCAGCATTATTCTGAAGCCATACACAGGTCTAGGTTAAAAAGCGGAAGCCGTCAGCAGCGTGAGCAGACGACAGAGACACATGGCGCAGGGTGGCGGTGAATGCAGCAGTATTCGGAAGCCAAACACAGGCCTCGGTTACAAAAGCGGAAGCCGTCAGCAGCGTGAGCAGACGACAGAGGCACATGGCGCAGGGTGGCGGTGGAGGCAGCAGCAATGGAAGGCCATACAGCACCCTATCACAAAATGGAACCCACCAACAGTGTAAGGAGACCTGAAAGTGGCACATGGCAGAGTCTGGCGATGAAGTCAGCAGCAATGGGAGGCCGTACAGGGACCCATGACACACTCTGGACCTGGCAGCAGCAAGAGGAGGCGGTACAGGGGCCCATGGCAGAGTGGCGAAGCGTAAGCAGCTTAAATTGAAGGCCATACAGAGGCCTATGTTAAAAAGTCCCCCCAGCAGCAGTGTGGGGAGACGACTATCAAGAGTCCAATGGCAGAGTGGCGGAGCAGAAGCAGCTTCAATTGAAGGCCATACACAGGCCTAGGTTAAAAAGTCCCCCCAGCAGCAGCGTGGGGAGACGACTATCAAGAGTCCAATGGCAGAGTGGCGGAGCGGAAGCAGCTTCAATTGAAGGCCATACACAGGCCTAGGTTAAAAAGTCCCCCCAGCAGCAGTGTGGGGAGACGACTATCAAGAGTCCAATGGCTGAGTGGCGATCCGGGAAGTCAGCGTTGTGATTGCAGATGCAATGCCGAAATTCTACGAAGTAATGCCGTGGGTGCGAAGAAGATCATATACCGTCGTACTTCCATCCATAAGACGGAACAACCTGCGAATCGGGAGCTTTATTGCCCTGACCCGCTGAGCAGCTTCTGGGATACCCAAGAGGCCCATGGCAGAGTGGCGGAGCGTAAGCAGCTTCAATTAAAGGCCATACAGAGGCCTATGTTAAAAAGTCCCCCCAGCAGCAGCGTGGGGAGACGACTATCAAGAGTCCAATGGCAGAGTGGCGGAGCGGAAGCAGCTTCAATTGAAGGCCATACACAGGCCTAGGTTAAAAAGTCCCCCCAGCAGCAGTGTGGGGAGACGACTATCAAGAGTCCAATGGCTGAGTGGCGATCCGGGAAGTCAGCGTTGTGATTGCAGATGCAATGCAGAAATTTTATGAGGTAATGCCGTGGGTGCGAAGAAGATCATATACCGTCGTACTTCCATCCATAAGACGGAACAACCTGCGAACCGGGAGCTTTATTGCCCTGACCCGCTGAGCAGCTTCTGGGATACCCAAGAGTTTGGCTTCTGTGGGGAATATGGTTGAAAACTGAAACTTAAAGGCATGTTGACGGAAGGGCACCAGTGTCAGTGCTCCGGAGGGAATATAGCGTCAAAGCTGACACTTAAAGGTATATCGACGGTCAGAGACCACAGGAAGTGGAGCTTGCGTCTTAAATCGACTGAATGTGGCAGACGTGAAACGTCTACGGGCCGTATATGAAATGGGTTGTTCCTCTTTCTGGAATAAGTGTTGGAAATGGCCACTCTTTTTGGTGTGGCGTTTTGTCTATTTAATTCCGATAACGGACTCTACTCCTCCGTGCAATCTAGTTACGAGACCCTGGGCAGGTCTGGGTCCAATTTGTGGTAGAGACTGGTTTTGTTCAGCCATGCTTGAGCGAGTAATAACAGGTCTGTGCTGCCCTTTGGTGTCTGGCTTAATGCGCACAACACTGAACGTCCCAGCATTTGTCAACGATTTGCCGTTAAGTGATGCAAACCCGCTGAACCACGATCATGAGGAGCCGGTACAGGGGGCCATGAATCAGTATGGACCTGGCAGCAGTGTGAGGAGACCCGAAAGTGGCACATGGCGCAGGGTGGCGGTGGAGGCAGCAGTATTCGGAAGACATACACAGGACTAGTTTAAAAAGCGGACGCCGTCAGCAGCGTGAGCAGACGACAGAGGCACATGGCGCAGGGTGGCGGTGGAGGCAGCAGTATTCGGAAGCCATACACAGGCCTAGGTTAAAAAGCGGAAGCCGTCAGCAGCGTGAGCAGACGACAGAGGCACATGGCGCAGGGTGGCGGTGGAGGCAGCAGTATTCGGAAGCCATACACAGGCCTAGGTTTAAAACTGGAACCCAGCAGCGTGAGCAGACGACAAAGACGCACATGGCAGAGGATGGATCTGGCAGCAGTATGAGAAGGCGGTACAGGGGCCCGTGGCACAGTGTGGTGATGGGGGCTACAGCAACTGGATGCCAGAAAGTGGCCGATAGGGCTATATACTGCATGGAATTTTAAAGTTGTAAAGACAGCGGCCTATAAGGCTATACACACTATAACAATCATGACTTGATTGACCATTGGCCTATAAGGCTATACACAGCATGAATATCATGACTTATTCTGAGAGTGGTTTGGAAGGCTATATACAAAAAGTAATTCATGAGCTGACAGCGGACAATAAGTACATATATACAAATCAATTCATCAGCTGTCCAGCCAGCGGCCTCAAAGGCGACACATATAGAAAGCAATTCATGAGCTGTTCAGACAGCGGCCTCTAAGGCGACAGATATACAAAGCAATTCCCGAGGTGTTCAGGGAGCGGCCTGAACGGCTAGGTTATTACTAAATATATTTTTGTGGCCAAACATCGGCCTATAAATAGATGTCTACACAGTGACAAAAAATTATGTCGCCAGACAGCGGCCCCTAAGGCGACAGATATACAAAGCAATTCCCAAGGTGTTCAGTGAGCGGCTTGAACGGCTAGGTTATTACTAAATATATCTTTCTGGCCAAACATCGGCCTATAAATAGATGTCTACACAGTGACAAAAAAGTAGGTCACCTTACAGCGGCGTATCCTACAAATTGACATTATAAGAAATGGTTTAGACCAAAAAAAAAAAAAAAAAACTTTGATGCGATGCTATACCTTAGTAGATTGTGGAAAGTCGACAAGTCAAGCGTAACTGTGTACATTACAGAAAATCTTAACAAGACAACCAAACATGTGGCCAAACCGTGACCGATACAACAAGTTAACAATGTAAGAAACAGGAGGGGGCCAAACCGTAGCCAATAAATAAACAGTCCACCTCATTGATGAGATGGACAACACGTGTCAAATAAATATTTAAAAAAATTGCTATTGCATCGGTCTGGAACTGGTCGACTATAAATAATTAAAAAGTTTAAATTCATGTGACAGTCGTCCAGCGACGTATAAATAATTTAAAAACACCAATTCATGAGGGGCCCGACCAGCAGAGTATAAGTCATTAAAAAGGTTCAATTCATGTGACGGTCGTCCAGCGAAGTATAAATAATTTAAAAACCCCAATTCATGAGGGGCCCGACCTGCAGAGTATAAGTCATTAAAAATGTGCAAAACATGAGTCGGCCGACCAGCAGCCTCTCAATAAAATATATATACAAATGTACGGATCAGGTGGAGGTCTTCCATTTGTCCCTAATAACATGTTTGGGGCATGATTCATGGTGGATTTAGTCAGTTGTGTCAGGAACTGGTGGTTTGAAATCCAGACTAATCCACGCCTGATTCATTTTCACAAACGTGAGTCTCTCCACACTTTGGGTGGACAGTCGTGTCCTCTGCGGAGTTACAATACCTCCTGCCGCACTAAACACGCGCTCCGATGCCACGCTACTGGCCGGGCATGACAGCCTTTCAAGGGCAAATTCAGCTAGTTGGGGCCAAAGGTCAAGTTTCGTTGCCCAGTAGTCAAGGGGATTGTCTACCTCTGTTGGCAGGGTGCTGTCCAAGTAGGCCCAAGCCTGTTGTTTGAGGTCCTGCTCCAGGTCCACCTGATGCTGCTGCTGCTGCGGCTGGTTAGTAGTTTCCTCACTGCGCTGGTGAAGAAAGCTACTCATCATCGACTGCAGACTGAGGCAGCCGCTGCTGGTGGAGCTGCCACTGCTCCTACCACCCCACCCCTCCCCTGCTGCCATGGCAGCGTAACGCGAGCGCACAGGGCCCACAGTGTCTGAGGATGGACGTTAGCGCAGAAAGGCAGAGACCAACTGACTACATAGGTGGTTTTTATAGTACTTTATTTTGGCCTCCCTATCAGCAGGTGTGAAAAAGGCCACCATTTTTGAACGGTAGCGAGGGTCCAACAAGGTGGACAGCCAAAAGTCATCCCTCTGTCTGATGGTTATTATTCGGCTGTCGCTACGCAAGCAACCGAGCATGCTATGGGCCATTTGTGCCAAGGAATGCGAGGGACTCCCTGCCTCCATCTCCACAGCATACTGCCACGGTGCGTCTGGGTCCTCTGTCTCCTCCTCCTCTACCAGATGCTCCTGCTCCTCCACTCCTGTCCGCTGAGTGGAAAAACCACCCATTTCACTCAATAATTCCTGAGCACCAATGTCCTCCTCTACCTCCTCCTCTTCTTCCTGTCCTGCCCCCACAGGGGTCATGTGGCGTTGAGATCTGTGCGCCACGTCTACCGCACCCTGACCAGCCATTGTTAACAGCATTTGTTCCAGGACGTGCAACAGAGGAATGACGTCGTTCATCCCATAGTCCTGCCGACTCACGAATAGCGTGGCCTCCTCAAAGGGCCTGAGCAAGCGGCAGGTGTCACACATGAGCTGCCAATGGCTGACATCTAAGTTACACAGGGGAGTACCTTTATCCGCTTGTAACATCAGGAAATCGGTGATGGCCTTTCGCTGTTCGTAAAGGCGGTCTAACATATGTAGGGTTGAATTCCACCTTGTTGCAACGTCGCAGATCAGGCGATGCTGTGGAATTCCGTTCTGCCGCTGCAGCTCAAGGAGGGTGTGCTTTGCGGTGTAGGAATGGCTGAAATGCATGCAAAGTTTACGTGACATTTTAAGGATGTCTTGCAGTGGGATGGTGGATTTTAGGAACCGCTTGACAACCAGATTGAACACGTGAGCCATGCATGGCGCATGGCACAACCTTCCTTGACGCAGAGCAGACACCATGTTCTTTCCGTTGTCGGTCAACATGGTTCAGATTTTCAGTTTGCGCGGAGACAGCCATCTGTCGATTTCTCTGTTCATTACACTCAGAAGTTCCTCCCCTGTGTGACTACGTTCGCCAAGGCATACCAGGTGCAGCACAGCGTGACACCGTTGCGCCCTGCACATGTGATATGCCGGTCGGGTAATGGGACTTGGCACGGGGGTGGCGGCTGAGGACACGGCGGAAGAAGAGGTGGTAGAGGCGGACATCTTTGCTGGACCAAGGACGTGCAAACGTGGAGGTAAAAGCGGCGTGACCTGTTCAAGTTGCTGGTGCGGCTGTGCCGGCACCACGTTCACCCAGTGGGCCGTAAATTACATATACTGTCCCTGACCGTAGTTACAGCTCCACACGTCGGCGCTGCCGTGCACTTTGGCAGAGACCGACATGCTCAAAGACTGGCCCACCATCTCTTCTACATGTGAATGCAGGGCTGGCACTGCCTTTTTGGCGAAGAAATGCCGGCTTGGCACTCTCCACCGCGGCTCGGCACAAGCCATCATTTCTCGGAAAGGTGCTGAGTCCACCACTTGGAAAGGGAGGGACTGCAGCACCAGCAACTTGGACAGGAGGACGTTCAGCTTCTGCACCGTCGGGTGCGTGCTCGCAAACTGTTGTCTCTTGGAAACGGATTCCAAGAAAGACTGCTGACGGAATCCGTGAAGAGGAGTAGCAGGAGAAGGAGCATCTGAACGAGCGGAAGATGCCAACGAGCGACAACTCCCCTCAGCAGAGGTGTTGGAGCCTTGACTGGCTGATAGAGGGCGATTTACGTTGGGTGACGGAGCAAGTAACGGAGCGGGTGATGGAGCGGGGGCTGGGGCAGGCAGAACCGCCGTATCTTTATCACGGTTTTCCCAGGCCACCGAATGGCGACGCTGCATATGCTGACGCAACGCTGTAGTCCCAACATGGGCCCCCTGGCCACGCTTGACTTTCTGGCCACATAGTCGACATACGGCTACGTTTACTTCCTCGGGCGGCTTGACGAAAAATTGCCACACCGCCGAGTAGGAAACTTTGCCCCCGCTACTCCTCACTGGCTGACTGCTACTTCCTCCGTGCACACCGGCACCACTACTGGCCGTGGTGGTAGGCTGCAGTGGAACTGGTGCTCTACTCCGTGGCCGTTTGGCTCCACTGACACTGCTGCGACCCTGCTGCCTCCTGGGCAACCCACCGACTGTTTTGCTCGCTGGCAAGCTGGCACCCTCTTCTCCTGATGATGCGGAAGCAATAGCCTGATGACGACGAGGCTGCCAAGTGCGATCAGCCTCATCATCATCAATTAGGGTCTCTGCGTCACTACTAGCCCCCTCGGCTGCGTGTGGGTCAGGAGACAGACCTGTCTCTAGACCGGCTACCGAGCCACTCTCCTCGCCAGTACTTCTTCGCCTGGCTGCTGAAGAGGCGGATGTCTCCCCCCGTTCCTGACCGCCCTCTGTTAGCTCTTCCTCACTGTACAGTGGGGCTGAGCCCACAGCATGCGATACTTCGCTTGGTGAGGGAACACCAAAGGACAGGGGCAGGTCGAGGACACGTGATTTCAGTGGGCTTGCTCCCGGGCCATGCCAACTAACGGTTGTGTCTGACGTACCCACCGACCGTTGGCTGTAGGTGTCGGAGGTGACCTGGGAAGAGGAAGACGACCGAGTCAACCAATCGATGACGGCAGGGTTGTCAGTGGAGACACGACCGCTGGATGACACCGGGAGCACTGGCCTCTGGCTGCGACTAGTGCTGCCTCGACCCCTTCCTCTGCTGCCACGTCTGCTCGCTCCTGAAACATTGCCTCCTCTGCCACTCCTCTGCGTGTTGTCTGACATACTCTTTAATTCAATAAGCACCCCAAAAATAAAACCGGATTTAACTCTTTGAACGTACAATAGTGGTTGTGAAGCAGAAAGTCAGTTTATTTAGCACAATCGGTCAATTGCAGCTTGCTGTTGGCTGTAAACTGTACGTTTATGTCACTGGAATGCACTAATCACCCAAAAAATATTACCGCCACCCGGCGTGTAAATGGATTTAACTCTTTGAACGTACAATAGTGGTTGTGAAGCAGAAAGTCAGTTTATTGTACACAATCGGTCAATTGCAGCTTGCCGTTGGCTGGAAACTGTACGTTTATGTCACTGGAATGCACTAATCACCCAAAAAATATTACCGCCACCCGGCGTGTAAATGGATCTAACTCTTTGAACGTACAATAGTGGTTGTGAAGCAGAAAGTCAGTTTATTGTACACAATCGGTCAATTGCAGCTTGCCGTTGGCTGGAAACTGTACGTTTATGTCACTGGAATGCACTAATCACCCAAAAAATATTACCGCCAGCCGGCGTGTAAATGGATTTAACTCTTTGAACGTACAATAGTGGTTGTGAAACAGAAAGTCAGTTTATTGTACACAATCGGTCAATTGCAGCTTGCCGTTGGCTGGAAACTGTACGTTTCTGTCACTGGAATGCAATAATCACCCAAAAAATATTACCGCCAGCCGGCGTGTAAATGGATTTAACTCTTTGAACGTACAATAGTGGTTGTGAAGCAGAAAGTCAGTTTATTTAGCACAATCGGTCAATTGCAGCTTGCCGTTGGCTGGAAACTGTACGTTTATGTCACTGGAATGCACTAATCACCCAAAAAATATTACCGCCAGCTGGCGTGTAAATGGATTTAACTCTTTGAACGTACAATAGTGGTTGTGAAGCAGAAAGTCAGTTTATTTAGCACAATCGGTCAATTGCAGCTTGCCGTTGGCTGGAAACTGTACGTTTATGTCACTGGAATGCACTAATCACCCAAAAAATATTACCGCCACCCGGCGTGTAAATGGATCTAACTCTTTGAACGTACAATAGTGGTTGTGAAGCAGAAAGTCAGTTTATTGTACACAATCTGTCAATTGCAGCTTGCCGTTGGCTGGAAACTGTACGTTTCTGTCACTGGAATGCACTAATCACCCAAAAAATATTACCGCCACCCGGCGTGTAAATGGATTTAACTCTTTGAACGTACAATAGTGGTTGTGAAGCAGAAAGTCAGTTTATTTAGCACAATCGGTCAATTGCAGCTTACCGTTGGCTGGAAACTGTACGTTTATGTCACTGGAATGCACTAATCACCCAAAAAATATTACCGCCAGCTGGCGTGTAAATGGATTTAACTCTTTGAACGTACAATAGTGGTTGTGAAGCAGAAAGTCAGTTTATTTAGCACAATCGGTCAATTGCAGCTTGCCGTTGGCTGGAAACTGTACGTTTATGTCACTGGAATGCACTAATCACCCAAAAAATATTACCGCCACCCGGCGTGTAAATGGATCTAACTCTTTGAACGTACAATAGTGGTTGTGAAGCAGAAAGTCAGTTTATTTAGCACAATCGGTCAATTGCAGCTTGCCGTTGGCTGGAAATTGTACGTTTAGGTCACTGGAATGCACTAATCACCCAAAAAATATTACCGCCAGCCGGCGTGTAAATGGATTTAACTCTTTGAATGTACAATAGTGGTTGTGAAGCAGAAAGTCAGTTTATTGTACACAATCGGTCAATTGCAGCTTGCCGTTGGCTGGAAACTGTACGTTTATGTCACTGGAATGCACTAATCACCCAAAAAATATTACCGCCACCCGGCGTGTAAATGGATCTAACTCTTTGAACGTACAATAGTGGTTGTGAAGCAGAAAGTCAGTTTATTGTACACAATCGGTCAATTGCAGCTTGCCGTTGGCTGGAAACTGTACGTTTATGTCACTGGAATGCACTAATCACCCAAAAAATATTACCGCCAGCCGGCGTGTAAATGGATTTAACTCTTTGAACGTACAATAGTGGTTGTGAAGCAGAAAGTCAGTTTATTTAGCACAATCGGTCAATTGCAGCTTGCCGTTGGCTGGAAACTGTACGTTTATGTCACTGGAATGCACTAATCACCCAAAAAATATTACCGCCAGCCGGCGTGTAAATGGATCTAACTCTTTGAACGTACAATAATGGTTGTGAAGCAGAAAGTCAGTTTATTGTACACAATCGGTCAATTGCAGCTTGCCGTTGGCTGGAAACTGTACGTTTGTGTCACTGGAATGCACTAATCACCCAAAAAATATTACCGCCAGCCGGCGTGTAAATGGATTTAACTCTTTGAACGTACAATAGTGGTTGTGAAGCAGAAAGTCAGTTTATTTTGCACAAATCGGCAAACTGCAGCACCAACTGTGCACGACAGCCACCAAAAAAAAAAAGGGTGTATGTCACTTTAAATTTTCGTTTCTTTGATAGCTGTGGCCCTAAGTAACGATTCTGTGTCCCTGAGTAACGATTCTGTGTCCCTGAGTAACGATTCTGTGGCCCTGAGTAACGATTCTGTGGCCCTAAAGTCTCTGTGGCCCTAACTCTGTCCCTTAATACACACAGGTCTGTCTCTCTTGAATGACCGGAGGCTAATGGAGAATTCTAAGATGGCCGCGATTTATAGCTCCACCATTACACAGTGCTGGCTGGCTGCTGATTGGCTAATGCGATCACATGTCATGAATGCATTATGGGTCAGCGCGCCTTGTCTGCGCGCCTTCCCAGAGATCCCCGCCCCATCTTCTCTGTCCATTTTCTCCGTTGCCACACATGTCGCCGCCATTTTTGGGAAAATTCGATTCGTGCATCCGAAGTTTGCTAATCTTCGGATTCGTCGCGAATAGAATTTTTCCAAATCTTCGGAACGAATTCCACTTCGTCATGTTCGATTCGCTCATCTCTAACCCTGTGCTTTTCACAGATGAGAGCAGGTTCACCCTGAGCACATGTGACAGACATGAAAGGGTCAGGAGAAGCCATGGAGAACATTATGCTGCCTGTAACATCGTTCAGCATGACCGTTTTGGTGGTGGGTCAGTGATGGTCTGGGGAGGTATATCCATGGAGGGATGCACAGACCTCTACAGGCTAGACAATGGCACGCTGACTGCCATTAGGTATTGGGAGGAAATCCTTGGACCCATTGTCAGACCCTGCGCTGGTGCACTGTCAGGGCAGGGCTGTGGAACGGACAGGTAGGCCTAGTGGCAGGGTAACGCACTGGCTGACGACAACCACCACCAACAGACTGAAGTCCCTCAGGGCGCGGAGTCTAAGTCCCAGGCTGCCCTTCACCAGGGCCCCTGATGGTGGGGATGGACTTGACGCAACCAGGGACCAGGTCGCGGCCCCCGAGACACCCCAGCTGCGGTAATGGCCGCCGCCAATGGCGTGTAGTTGGTGAGAATGACAATAGCGTAGTCAGACAAGCCGGGTCAATAACAACGGGAAAAAACAGTACAGAACAGTAGACAGAGAATCACAGGTCACGGGCCGGGTTCAGCAACAGAAGGTCAGATCAAAGGGAAACGCAGAGAATGGTCTTAGTCACAAGCCGAGTCAGAATACCAGAAGAGTCACGAGCGTATACACAGAGCTGTAGCAAGACCAAGACACAAGACACAAGTGCAAAGAGCATGTGCAGATCCCAGGCTTATATGTACTCAGCCACACCCCTCTGGGGGATGGACCTCAGAGACCTGAAGGCATAAAAGATTCCCATCATGCTCAGCAGAAATCCAAGATGGATGCTAGCACATGGAGTGACATAACCTCTGGGAAAAGGTAGGACCTTGACATGCACATCCCTCGCATTTTTGTAAATATTTTATTATATCTTTTCATGTGACAACACTGAAGAAATGACACTTTGCTACAATGTAAATTTGCTGTCCCCTCAAAAATACTCAACACACAGCCATTAATGTCTAAACCGATGGCAACCTTCTTCCCGTTTCCTTCTTTCCCTCCTTCATTCTTTCCCTCCCCCTCTTTCCTTTTTTTGCCACCTTCTTTCTTTCCATCCTTCCTTCTTCCCCCCCCCCTTCTTTCTTTCGCTCCTTCTTTCTTTCCCTTCTTCTTTCTTTCCCTCCTTCCTTCTTTCCTCTTTTTTTTATAAAGTGTTTTATGGCCAGTCCGGTGATGTCTGGGGTTGTTCCTCCTCAGTGTAGTAGTACTCTGAGTCCAGGCAGGAGTGATTACATCTCCTTGGAGGGTGCGCCCATGACTACCTGGGCTTAGAAGAAGTGGGCTGAATTATTTGGTGTTATTGAATCCGAAAGGCTGGTGATATCTAGTGGTAGGAAGGAATTACTGTGACGAAGTGCAAGCTCTAAATTGGGGGTAGTATTGCAGAAAAAGCTGTTTTTTAATTTTTAGCACTTCTGGCATATGGATTTTTACTATATAAATGGAATTCAACCAGGCCCGGACTAGCCATAGGCCACACCAACATTTGCCCAGTGGGCTGGGGCCGCCTGGATAGGAAGGGCGGTCAGGGAGGAATCATATAGAGGAACCAATCTGTGCATTTCTTGGTTCCTCTATGTGCCACCCTGCTACCCCTCCTATCCATCTCCTGCATGCCGTGGGCTCCTGTATACTCCCCCTGCGGCTGCCCCCCTCTCATCTCCTGCAGCGCTGCCACCGGGTTCCCCCCTCCCTGCGGCTGCTGCAGAGCATCTGTCAGCATATTCTATCCTCAGTGCTGACCGTTCCCAGCCCACCACAGATGGGAAAGGAGAGCAAAAGCTGCCTCCCTCCTCCTGTGTCTGCCCTTCCACACTCCCCAACAGCCTTGTGTCTTCTCTCCCCACTATCCCTCCTTCTTTCCTTCCCTCTTTCTTTCCCTCCTTCCTTCTTTCCCTCTTTCCTTCTTTCACTCCTTCTTTCTTTTTCTCCTTCCTTCCCTCTTTCCTTCATTCCTTCTTTCCCTCTTTCCCTCCTTCCTCATTTCCCTCTTTCTTTCCCTCCTTCCTTCTTTCCCTCCCTTCCTTCTTTCCCTCTTTCTTTCTGTCACTCCTTCCTTCTTTTTCTCATTCCTTCCCTCTTTCCTTCATTCCTTCTTTCCCTCCATCATTCTTTCCCTCTTTCTTTCCCTCCTCCCTTCTTTCCTTCCTTTCCTTCTTTCCCTCCCTTCCTTCTTTCCCTCCTTATTTTCTTTCTTCTTTCCCTCCTTTCTTATTTCCCTTTTTCTCTCCTTCCCTCCTTCCTTCTTTCCCTCTTTCTTTCCCTCCTTCATTCTTTCCCTATTTTGTTCCTTCCTTCCTTCTTTCTCTCTTTCTTTCCCCCCTTCCTTCTTTCCCTTTTTCTTTCCCTCCTTTTTTCCCGCCTTCCTTCTTTCTTTCCTTCTTTCCCTTCTTCTTTCTTTCCCTCTTTCCTTCTTTCCCTCTTTCTTTCTTTCCCTCTTTCTTTCCCGTTGTCCTTCTTTCCCTCCTTCCTTTTTTTCCTCCCTCTTTCCCTCCTTTCTTCTTTCCCTCTTTCTTTACCTCCTTATTTCCCTCTTTCTTTCCCTCCTTCTTTCTTTACTTCTTTCCTTTTTTCCCTCCTTCCTTCTTTCTCTCCTTCCTTCTTTCCCTTTTTCTTTCCCCCTTTCCTTTTTCCCTCTTACTTTCCCTCCTTCCTTTCTCTCTTTCCTTCTTTGCCTTCTTTCCTTCCTTTGTTATTTCCCTCCTTCCTTTCTTCTTCCCCTCCTTCTCTTTTTCCCTCCTTCCTTCTTTTCCTTCTTCTTTCCCTCTTTGCTTCTTTCCCTCCTTCCTTCTTTCCCTTCTACTTTTCCTCCTTCCTTCCTTCTTTCCCTTGTTCCCTCCTTCCTTCTTTTCTTCATTCTTTCCCTCTTTCGCTTCTTTCTTCTCTTCCTTTTTCTTTCCCTCCTTCCTTCTTTCCCTCCTTCCTTCTTTCCCTCCTTCTTTTCTATCTTTCCTTCTTTCCCATCTTCCTTCTTTCCCTCCTTCCCTCCTTCTTTCTTTTTCTCCTTCTTTTCCTCCTTCCCTCTCTCCCTCCTTCCTTCTTTTCCTCCTTTCCTCTTTCCCTCCTTCTTTCCCTCCTTTTTTATTTTCCTCCTTTTCTTTCCCTCCTTCCTTCTTTCCCTCCTTGCTTCTTTCTCTCTTCCTTTCCCTCCTTTTTCCCTCTTTCTTTCCATCCTTTTTTTCTCTCTTTCCTTCTTTCCCTTTTTCTTTCTCCTTTCCTTCTTTCTTTCTTTCCTTATTTGTCACATTCCTTCTTTCCATTCTCCCGTCTTTCCCTCCTTTTATCTTTTCCTCCTTCCTTCTTTCACTCCTTTCTTCTTTCCCTTTTCTTTACCTCCTGCCTTCTTTCCCTCCTTCCTTCTTTTGCTCTTTCTTCCTTTCCCTTCTTCTTCCCTCTTTCCTTATTTCCCTTCTTCTTTCCCTCCTTTCTTTCTTTCTTTCTTTCTTTCTTTCTTTCTTTCTTTCTTTTTCTTTCTTTCTTTTTCTTTCTTTCTTTTTCTTTCTCTCTTTTTCTTTCTCTCTTTTTCTTTCTTTTTCTTTCTTTTTCTTTCTTTTTCTTTCTTTTTCTTTCTTTTTCTTTCTTTTTCTTTCTTTTTCTTTCTTTTTCTTTCTTTTTCTTTCTTTTTCTTTCTTTCTTCTTTTTCTCCTATAAAAAAATTAAAAAAATTAATAAAACATAAAATTGTATAAAAATAAAAACCTACTGACACTTTCCCTCCTTCCTTCTTTCTTTCCTTCCTTCCCTCCTTTCTTTCTGTCAGAACTATCAGGGTCACAAAGGTTGCTCTTGCAAACAAACCCTGACGTTCCACCACTGGGCTCTGAGGAAACGGTCCTTAGGCTTGGGGCTGCTCAGTCCAAAATGCCCAGGCCTGTTTTTTGTCCCAGTCCGGGTCTGAATTCACCTGTAAAGCTTCCACTTGATACAGAGAAACTCACAGTATAAATATAAATGGAAGAAACTGAATCTTTTTCCTCGTCAATGAAAATCAATATTCTTGTAGTAATTTAGACAGTACACCATGTTTTACAGCTCTGATTTCTGAAGAGTTGCAGCTAATGAACTCCTGCTTCAGCCTTTTTGTCAGGGATCTCGAGCCGGATCGCGGCGCACAGGTCTGCACATGCCACCGCCTGGGACCTGGGCATCCGCGACGGCAGCGGCGATCTCGCATGCGCACTCGCGATTGCGGACGCGCGCCTGGCACCAATAGGAGCACAGGGTGCCCCATTTAAATGGACTCTGACAGTGCTTAGTTGCCGTATGGTCTTTCCTGTGTTCTGTGAGTTAACTTTGCTGCTGACCCTGCCTGATCCTGATCTGCTGACTTCTCCTGCTCTGACCCCTGGCTTGCCTGACCATACTCCTGCCTGCTCCTGCACCTTTGATCCCCTGTTGCCGAACCTGGACCGTGACCCGTTTATTTTTCTGCCTGCCGTTTGTACCGACCTGCTCCGCTGTTACCGACCCGGCCTGTCTGACCTTGCTTACTCTGCCTCCTCACATCAGACTCTCACCTGCTACGTACCTCCGACAGGTGCCTCTACCACGGCTGGCTGCACCCAGGGGCCACGACCTGGTCTCGGCTTGCTCTAAGTCCATTCCCACCATCAGGGGCTCTGGTGAAGAAGCAGGTCGGGACTTAGATTCCGCGCCCCTGGCCCCCCAACCTTGTTGTGTGTGAATACAGATACAGATCTAGCACAAACAGTGCCTCCCGCCTACCATCATTTCCTTGACGTGTTCAGCCCACGAAGTGCAGATATTCTCCCTCCACCCTGGGCCTATGACTGCCCCATTGACCTGCTACCGGGATCCGAGATCCCCTTTGGCCAAATCTTCTCGCTGTCGGAACGCGAGTTAGGTGCTTTAAAGGAGTATATTGATGACAGCCTGCGGAAGGGATTTATTCGCCCCTCCACTTCACCAGCCGGGGCGGGAATCTTTTTTGTAGAGAAGAAGGACCAGTCCCTGAGGCCCTGCATGGATTATAGGGACCTGAATAAAATCACCGTGAAGAATCGGGAACTATTTCAGAGACTAAAAACGGCCTCTATTTTTACTAAACTAGACCTCAGGGGAGCCTATAATCTGGTTCGCATATGGGAGGGGGATGAGTGGAAGACCTCTTTTCGCACTCGGTTCGGGCACTTTGAGTACCTAGTCATGCCATTCGGTCTCTGTAACGCACCAGCCACATTCCAACATTTTGTGAATTACATTTTCAGGGACATCCTGGACATCTACGTGATTGTGTATTTGGATGACATCCTGATTTTTTCCTCGTCCCTGGAGACACACAGGGGTCACGTCAGGAGTGTACTGGAGCGACTGCGCAAGCACGGGCTGTATGCTAAAGCTGAGAAATGCAGCTTTGAGCAGCGCAGTATCCCTTTTTTGGGGTTGATCATTTCAACCAATGGTGTTGCGATGGACCCCAAAAAGATATATGCAATTTTAGAATGGCTAGTTCCCACGGATAAAAAAGGGGTCCAGCGATTTATTGGCTTCACCACTTTTTACAGGAAATTTATTAAGAATTTCTCGGGCCTGTTAACTCTCATCACTCAACTTACTAAGGTGGAGGTGCGTTTCCGATGGACACCTGAGGCACAGGCCTCCTTTGAATCTTTGAAAAAACTGTTCACGGCAGCCCCCATTTTGAGTCACCCTGATGCCTCATTGCCCTACATTCTGGAGGTAGATGCCTCGGAAAATGCAGTAGGAGCTATTCGGTCGCAAAGGGTAGGAGTAAAGGAGCTGATGCACCCAGTAGCTTTCTTTTCTAGAAAACTCTCCATATAAGAAAGAAATTACGATATCGGGGATTGGGTGTTGTTAGCGATTAAGACAGCACTGCAGGAATAGAGATATCTATTGGAAGGAGCATTGCATCCCATCCTGGTCTATACCGACTATAAAAATCTGGAATATCTGAGGACAGCAAAACGCCTCAGGCCGCGTCAGGCCAGATGGGCATTGTTCTTCTCGAGATATACTCTGCACATCACTTATCGACCCGGGTCTAAAAATACTAAGCTGGATGCTCTCTCCTGGATGTTTGAGGACCCTGGTGAGACAGCCAAACCTGATACCATTCTGCCGGCGGGTAGCTTTTTGCTACTTCAGTCCGAACTCCTAACCAGACTACAGACTGCTTCCACGTGGACTACAAGGCCACCTGGAGTCTCATTACAGAGCAAAGAAGGTCTCTTGTGGAGGGGGGAGCAGATCCTGGTACCTGACGAGATGCGAGCACTGGTCTTGGGCTATTGCCATGACCACCCGTTAGCAGGCCACTTTGGGGTACACAAGACATTGGACTTGGTCCAACGCATGTTTTGGTGGCCAAGCATGGCCATGGATTGCAAAACTTATGTTAAGTCCTGTGCTGTCTGCAGCAGAAACAAGCCCACCAGGGACAGGGCTTGGGGCCTGCTGCGACCATTGCCGGTGCCTGACAGACTCTGGAGCATGATCGCAATGGATTTTGTGGTGGAATTACCGCCATCACAAAACCATACTGCGATCTTTGTGGTGGTAGACTGGCTTTCCAAGATGGCTTACTTCCTTCCGTTGAAAGGTACACCATCTGCTTCAGAAACAGCACAGGTGTTTATCAAAGAAATTGTAAGACTACATGGAGTGCTGAAGAACATTGTATCTGATCGGGGTGTTCAGTTCACTTCAAGGTTTTGGAGGGTTGGAAATCGAACTTTTATTCTCCTCAGCATACCACCCGCAAACAAACAGACAATCTGAGCGAACCAACCAAACACTAGAACAATACCTTAGGTGCTATACATCGTTCCTCCAAGATAACTGGCTGGCAGTTTTACCTCTCGCAGAATTTGCTTATAATAATGCTTGCCACTCTGCCACTAAGCAATCCCCATTCTTCGCTAACTATGGCTTCCATCCCTCTTTTTTGCCTGATTTGATCCCGGAGAAATCAGTCCCAGCAGCTCAAGAGACCCTGAATTTATTATTATTATTATACAGTATTTATTATACAGTATTTATATAGCGCTAAAGGGTATGCTCAGCGCTGTACAGTAGCAGGGGGGACAGAACATGAGGCAAGACAGTAACAATACAATACACGAGGGGTTCGAGGGCCCTGCTCTTTCGAGCTTACAATCTAGGAGGGAGGGGAAGGTGAATTTCTTTACAACCAATAACAAGTTGTTACAAGAAACCATGGCAAATGCCCAGGAGGACAGTAAAAGAATGTTTGATAAAAAGAGAAGGGGGGCCTTGGTTAAACATCCAGGGGACCAGGTGTGGCTGGCAACTACCAATCTGAAACTGGCGTGTCCATCAAGAAAATTGGCATCCAAATTCGTTGGTCCGTTCCGGGCAGAGCGTAAGGTTAATGAGGTTGCATATAAGCTAACACTTCCCGAGTCTTTCAAAATCCATCCTGTGTTTCATGTGTCCCTACTGAAACCCGCTGTAGCAGATCCTTTTACAGAGCGTAGATCTAGACCCCCAGAGGCCATAGACATCGACGGGGAAGAGGAATTCGAGGTGGAAGCTATTATTGACTGCAGGCGGAGGGGTGGGCAAACACAGTATCTCATCAAGTGGAAGGGCTATGGGCCAGAGGAGAACAACCTGCTCGAAATGTTCATGCCCCTCGGTTAATTAAGGAATTCCTTCACAACCAGCCTCAAAGGAGAAACCGGTTGGGCATCCGGAGGCTGCCCGTGGGGGGGGCAAAGTCAGGGATCTCGAGCCGGATTGCGGCGCGCGGGTCTGCGCATGCGCGATGTGCCGAGGCGCACTGGCGTGCAGGTACTAGGACCTGGGCATCCGCGACAGCAGCGGCGCTCGCGCATGCGCATTCGCGGCCGTGCCTGGCATCAATAGGAGTGCAGGGCGCCCTATTTAAATGGACTCTGACAGTGCTTAGTTGCCGTATGGTCTTTCCTGTGTTCTGTGAGTTTGCTTCGCTGCTGACCCTGCCTGATCCTGATCTGCTGACTTCTCCTGCTCTGACCCTTGGCTTGCCTGACCATTCTCCTGCCTGCTCCTGCACCTTTGATCCCCTGTTGCCGAACCTGGACCGTGACCCGTTTTTCTTCTGCCTGACGTTTGTACCGACCTGCTCCGCTGTTACCGACCCGGCTGTCTGACCTCGCTTACTCTGGCTCCTCACATCAGACTCTCACCTGCTGCGTACAACTGACAGGTGCCTCTACAATGGTGGTTGCACCCAGGGGTCACGACCTGGTCTCGGCTTGCTCCAAGTCCATCCCCACCATCAGGGGCTCTGGTGAACAAGCAGGTCGGGACTTAGATTCTGCGCCCTGGGGAATTCTGGTCTGTGGAACGCTAGAGGCTACCACCAGTTGGTCCCTAACACTTTTCCTGGATCCTAAACAAACCCAAGCTCCAGTTACTACAGATATTATTGCTCTAGCTTCAAAAGTGCTTCAATCAGTTAGTCTACAGCATCATCTGACATTTTTGGATTAAAAATGTTAATTAAACTTCTCCATTGGTAGTAGATAGTTGTAACTTTTGAAACTGGAAACGTTAAGCCAGATTTCTTTATGGTACATGGTAAATCCACTTTTATAAGAAATCGATACCTTGCATGTAACTGCTTTACAAACCTTTTTGTTAAAAAGACCTTTCTAGTTCAAACTGTAACTAGCTATGAACTTGTTAAACATTCAAATTCAGTTATCCTTTATGGGTCTATTGTGTATACTGTTGCTGTAATGACCTCATCCCAGCAAAATAGGCTCACTGGTGTTTCAAGCAATCTTTCTTTTGTTACAACTCTGGAACCAATCATGACTAAAGTAGGAAGACCATAAGACATAAGCTAGAACTGTGCAATAAGGCTTGCTAAAAATATTTGCAATATATCTAAATGACCAATGGAATGTTGCACTTTTTTCAGCAAAGGTGCTTGAAATAGCAGGAATTTGAATGTATCGAGAATTTTAACCAACTCAACTCCATAGCAATCCAATTTTGAGAAATAGGTTTTAAAAACATTTTATCTAAAATTGAGGTCATTTGGCAAACTTTACAAACACAGCAGTACGATGAAGCAGAAGATCTCCTTTGTGAAGCCAGAAAAAGCATGACATGATCTAGGCCTAGCAAGGGTGACATCGTCACAGTTTTATTCAGGAACAATCATTTTTCATTTGCAAAATATGCTTATCAGTATTGTTTAATCTTCAGTTTTGTACTCAAGACCTTGGCTTCATTCTAATATAAGGTAAACCGCCCATATATGGATTGAAATTTGTCCTGTTCAGCAGGGATCTATTAATCAATTTGTGTATAACCAGCCTGTCCGGTTTTTCCAGCTATAGCCAGCAACGCTAATTATTGTATTCTGACACTGGAGAAGTCTCCGCACTGTCAGAATATAATACCACAGCAGGAGGATTCCCCCCATCCTCATCAAATGTGTGTATGGGCGAATGTGATCATTTTCTGTTTTTGTTAAGTCACTGGTTGAACAAAAAAATGATCAATGTATAGACTGTTATAGCCTCCAGCTCAAGGACTTAGCTTTATCTTTAAAGTTTGGCCAAAAGAAATGACCATTAAGTCATTTTCAGCCTGAGAATGAGAGCCTTGCCTGCCCCTACTCTTTGGCTAAACTGGTCAATGCTATCCATGTGTTCACATCCACACTAATCGCTTTTATTCCACATCTGCTAATCCTGCACATTATCTGTTACTAGGCATATGAAGCACAATACTTTGACTTCTATAGCGGGCGATTCTCTAATCTGCAGAAAAATTATGTAGTGGCAGCTGTGAGATTTGGTAATGCTTCATACACTGCTCTTAGACCTGCACATTTAGAGCCTCTTTTACTTGCTGTGAAGTGAGAGAGTAAAGTGAACCTGGGCCTAATATACTAAAATATAAAGCTAGGAGAAGTGAATTGCCTCTGTGTTTAAGCATCCCATCAAGTGAATAAAAATATTAGTTTGAGAAAAAGGTTTTTTGTAACAAACATTCTCATTTACAGGCCCTTGACCCCCTCGTGTTTTGTTTTGTTATTGTATTGTCTCATGTTCTGTCCCCCACTATAATGTACAGTGCTGAGCAAACCTTTTAGCGCTATATAAATACTGTATAATAATAATAATAATAATTTATAGCTAGCCCTATCACAATCCAGTATTGGAGATAGGCAGATCTACCAAGGTTTGATACTAGGGGAAGATCATCGAATCCTGTCTGAAATCCACCAAACCGCAATTTAGCAGCCAACTCCATTGAAGTCTATTGGCGGCAAATCTTGATACTAAATTTTGGACTTTTTTGTTTTCACACACAAACTTGTCTTGCTGGAGACGATGTGGAATTAGTTCCCTCTTGGCCTGGACCTGGAGGGATGCAAGCAGTTGTCCAGTGTGGCTGATGTCCCCCAGACATATAGGACGTGACATAGCATGGTCGTGTTTAGCCTAGGATGTAGCATACTGTATGTTCTGGGGCATTTAGGGGGTATTGTTGATTCAAAGATGTGAGGAAGTAGGGGCACAGGTTACTGCATTGTCACCATCAGGCAAGACACATGTCAGCACCACCTGCTTAAGTGGTGGGCCATGACATGGCTGCGCTGCGCCTGGGTGGAAGAAGAATATAAAGGCTTTGTCAGCCACTCCACTACCTGCTGTTTAGCATGGCCATTCTTAGGTAGAAAATAGAGGCATGCCTTGGACTTGTTACTAGGATCGTAAACAGGCCTGGACGGGGACAAAAAATAGGCCTTATGGACTGAGCAGCCAATTTTCCCAGGAACTGGGGGGAATGAAGCTCAGGCATGCACAGGGGTGGTTGGTGATGGGATAGTCATGGAGTCAGTCCTCTGCACTGTAATGTAAAGGGGCACTGTGATATAAAGGGGACTGCACTTTAACGGGGCACTGTATTGATTACAGTGCCCCTTTTCAGTGCAGTCCCCTTTATATCACAGTACTCTTTTACATTACAGTGCCCCTAGCAATCACAGAAACCCTATCACAGTGCCCCTTGCAGTCATGCCCCCCTTTTTCTCTCTAATCAGAGTGCCCCCTTTTACTTTCTGCCTATCCTGCACAGTGCTACCTTCGGAAGGGCAGAGGCAAGATTCAGCCCATATGTCTGCTCCAGTGTCTCCCTCTCCGAAGACAATGTTATCCTATCAGCAAAGCAGAGGATGGGAGGAGCTGCAGATCTGGATCATATTAACAAGTGGATGATTACCCTCATGTTAATATGAAAAGACTCCCGCTCTCAGTGTAGATCTCCAGGTTCTCCTGCCCCCTGCTTTGCTGATAGGATGAAATCATTAGCGGGGAGGGATAGCCGGGAGAGGAGACACACAGGGCAGCCATCAGAAATTTACACAGCTTTCGGCCTGGGCCCCCCCCCCAGCCTGACCACCAACATTCCCCAGGGCCCGCCCACTAGCCATCCCACCAAATCCACCCATTGGCCATCCCACAGAGTCCTTCAGTGCACCTATTTTGTTTTAACACTCTTACACCTTAATATATGAAAATCAAAAGTGTATTCCAAATCATCAGTGCTTTCAAGATTTAACAGTAAGGAATTACAGTATATTTTGGCCAAAGAGCAGCAAAGAGACATCCATATATATTCAGCAAAGAGACACATATTCAGGAAAGAGATGGCCCAATCCAGCAAAAAGACATCCCCATATATTCAGCAAAGAGATGGCCCAATCAAGAAAAGAGACATCCCCTTATATTCAGCAAAGAGACATCCCAATCCAAAAAAGAGACATCCCAATATAGCAAAGAGACATCCCAATCCAGCAAAGAGACAGCCCCATCCAGCAAGGAGACAACCAAATCCATCAAACAAACAGCCCCATATGGCAAAGAGACAGCCCAATTCAGCAAAGAGACATCCCTATATAGCAAAGAGACAGCCCAATATAGCAAAGAGACATCCTAATCCAGCAAAGAGACATCCCAATCTAGTAAAGAGACATCCCCATATAGCAAAGTGATATCCCCATATAGTAAAGAAACCACCCCATCCAGCAAAGAGATATCCAAATCCAGCAAAAATACGTCTCTATATAGCAAAGAGACAGTCCAGTCAAGCAAAGAGACATATCCATATAGCAAAGAGACAGCCCCATATAGCAAAGAGATAGCCCCATCCAGCAAAGAGGCATCCCAATCCAGCAAAGTGACATCTCCATATAGCAAAGAGCCAGCTCTATATAGCAAAGAGATGGTCCAATCCAGAAAAGAGACATCCCAATGCAGCAAAGAGACAGACCAATCCAGCAAAGAGACATTTCGATATAGTAAACAGACATTTCAATCCAGCAAAGAGACATTTCAATCCAGCAAAGAGACATCCCTATCCAGAATAGAGACATCCCCATATAGCAAAGAGACATCTAAATCCAGCAAAGAGATATGTCCATATAGCAAAGAGACAGCCCCATCTAGCAAGGAGACAGCCCAATTTCCTCTTCTGTGAAGCTGTCACGGGATGATGAACGGTTTTAGGAGAGCTTCACTGCAACTGTATCTCCAGTGACTAGGCTGAGAGGTGTGTGTCTCCTGCAGGCACTTCCCGCGTGTCACTGAAGCCAACTCTCCTGCACCTCCTAGTTTGCTGGCACCAGCCCTGCTTTAGGCATGGCCGCATAACGGGAGGTGAGCAGCGGCTGTGGTCTGTGTTAGCCCTGTCCAGACTGCGGTTATCACTTACCTCTTGCTGTGTGGCTCGGTCATCAACAGACCGCTCTTCTTCGGACATGCCCGGTGTGCCCTATGGCCTGGCCGTGAACCTCAGACATGGAGTGTTTGCCTCAAACTCATAGAAGCCTTTACCAGCTTATGCAGCTGTGTTATTATGGCCTTATGTACCATGTGTTTAGCATGATGTATGTAAAATGCAAAGCCACAAATAAATAAAGAATTAAAGAAAACGTAATAGAAGTGTTTCTTATACGGTGTTCTAATACACAGCTTGAACTTGAGGATGAACAGGGGTTATTACACCTGCGGGGCATCTTGATGTCTCCTCTCAAATGAAACACACTTAATCTGTTACTGCAAGAGAAAAACCAGTTGCTTCTAACATTGGTGAGAAACACACAAACATTAATGGCTCAGTTGCAATTTATGCATGCACAAATCACTGAATAATAACGATATTACAAATTTGCTTCATTGTAAAGATATCTTAATAACAGCTCCAATGCCTGTCAGGAGGAGTTTGGACTCTCAAAATACATCCCTATAACTCAAGAGCTCAAAGTACATTTTGAAGAACAGTTTTCTACTTTAGCTAACCTGACAACTTTCATCGCTTTAATGACAAACCCATTTGAATTTAATGTTGGCAACCTGGCCCAATCTGTGATAAAAGGGGACTTGAAAAGTGGGAACTTTAGGAAAAACTTCTCATTGTGCAATCAATGGATGACAGTACCATTGCTCTCCTACTGAAGGAAAATATTCCACATCTCTGGAAAAGTCTTCCTGGTGCAATTCTTCACCAGTTTGCTGCAAAAATATGTGTACTGCTACCCTATTGAAGGCAACTGAATATTTCTGGGTCCCCTGTCTGTTCTGATCCTGCATTGGAAGTACAGCCCCTGCTGACTCCACCGTGAAACTTTGACGAGGAGGACTCCCTGGCTTTGAACCATAAGGTAAATGAATATTCTGCTTGTATTGAGGTCAGAATATAAAGAGTACAAGCACAACAAGGAAAAATTAAACACTCTAAAAGGTTCCACAAAATAATAAAGCACAGTATCACTTTAAGCAAACCCAAATATCCTGCAGGATCAGAATTTAAACATCAATTCTAACTTCTGAGATATCTCTCCTCAAGTTAGCTGAAGTGAGCTATCAAGATGTGAGGCTAACTCACTTTTGAGTTCTCAGTTGCCGGTAACTGGGTTAAACTCTTGAGATGAATACTTGTGTTATTAACAGTAGTGTCTCTTTTTGTATCTCTTTAAAGGATGGTGACAAATATTCTGCATGTTTGATGGGGCCCTAGTTGGTGCACATTAAGGTTCAAATCCCTCCTTGTGTAAGAGCAAGTTTTCCTCAAGATGGTGTAGTCACAGAAGGATTCCCCCTTTGAGTTATGTTGAAACTGAGTAAGGTCTCTTTAACACAAAGGATGAAGGTGGGAATTGGCTAAAATTGAAGAAAGGGGTGAAAGCAGACTTTAGCAGAGGTTGAACCCTGAAGATGGTGAACAAGTCTGGTGAAACAAGTTCCTTTGAAGCTGAAAGAGGCTTGAAGTGAGATGCTAGTGTTGTCCTGTCTGCAGGGGGCACGTGCTGTAGCCAAAGTCCTGCAGTTTCAGGATTCTAGTGAGACACTAAAGCAGATTATCTCAGTGTGATACTCTGTGGTGTAAGGTGTACTGAACTGAACAATTGAAATTAATACAGTCATTTGCAACTTGTGATCATCTGGGTTATGGAACCCTTTCACCTGGTTTGTAGCCTTTGCAACATAAGAGGTAACCCCCTGTGTTCTTTTGATCCCTCTGATAAGAAGCAATGCCAATGACAGCACTGTGATCTGCCTGCCAGCAAAATTGATTGCCCTGCTCGTCAGCAATACCAGCAGTCTGCAGTCTTTCTTTCCTTTTCCACGAAATGTCCCAAAACTGCCCGGATCTCTGGAGTCCCACACGGCCTTCTCCACACACACAAGCTTCCGCTTTTCGCCATCTATTCCCTTTCTGTAAAGTTCACAGACTTCTCAATATATATGCCCCTGCCTCTTTGCCAGCTCTTCTGGGAAATGTTCACTCCTTGTCTGACTGCAGAAGTCCTGCTACCAGCATACAAGTTGAACAAGGCTTTGCTTCAAGAGAGTCTGGATAACTGAACCACAGAACACTGCCATCTTGTGTTTAATTAACATCCTGCAAACAGTATAATGCAGTGTGTCACATATGGTTGAATATAAGTCTCATTGATTTTACCATTTTGAAACATTTCCTAAAATTACAGCCTCTCCCATCTTTCTAGGACAGCTGATTTCATTTTTCCTAATTTTGCGTGCTCTTTTAGTACTGTTTTGTACTGAGCAAATTGTTAACAAGAGAGCAACTGTTAAAGATTATTGTGATAATATAATGCTATAGTTACACTGCTGCAATAAATTGCACGCTCTTATGTGTACAGAATTCAGTATGTTTATCTGTTTCCTTATATATCTGATGTCTATCTTTAATTTAGGTATGAATTCCATTGTACAGCCCTTTGGACATGTTGGGGCTGCACTTGAGCCCCTTCGTACTGGGTTGACCACCACTGACCTATACAGACCTGAAGCTGGAGGTAAACATTAATAAAGCCTGTATATAGATTATGGAAATCAACTAACTGACTGTGACAATTACAAATTCAATTTAAATCACAAATTTACTTGAATCCGAATTATCAAACAAATTCAAAAATGTTATTAATTTCCCCATGGGCCTGAACTGCTATTGCATCATGTGACGTTATTAGAATGAAATAAAGTAAACAAACGCATTCGTTAATTTTGTTATAACTTTTTTTCAGATTCATTGACAATTGTTAGTATGTCCATTTGGAGATTTCTATACATCCAAATCTCCAAAAATCTAATTTTTGTCCAAATATCAGTTACAAAATGCAATCTAATCAATTATAACACTGTAAACTTCAGTATTCAGTCAGTATTTAGGCAATGATAAATAGTCAAAAGTGGCAAAAAGTAGCAAAATCAAACAGCAGGATGCAACAAAAAAAAAATCTGTGACAGGAGAGGAGTTTTCTCAGAAGCAGTCAATGTGACAAGTTTTCCATAACAAGCATGGCTGTGTGCGCCTCATCCCTCTACCATAATAGGAACTTGAAAGAAACATTTTTCTGGGCAATATACTGTAAAGTATAAAGAAGGGTTGGAGGGGTGGTAACTTCATCCACAGAATGTGTAGATATGAATCTAAGTGGATTTTTAACTAGATACAGTGGTGCCTGCAGGTCTCAATAATGACATGAATAATTTTGCATTTCATTAATTACTAAATAAAAAACTTTTTTAAGTATCTAAGATTAAAGCTTATGTTTTATTTTTTATTATCATTTATTTTCACTTTATTTTTTATGTTTTGTTTTGCTTTTTTCTAATTTTTTTGTGGAATATTACACCACTGATAAATTTGTGAAACGTAATTGAAGCAGCAATGAAACAGTCTCCACACTCCTGTGTTAGTCCTTGATAAATATTGTCTTTACAATTGAAACACATAGGAAGGTACGCCGCTAGCTGTGTGACGTCACATTGAGTGAGCCCCTCAACAATGGTTACTTCTATCATCATGCTGCTACCTGTCGGGAGACCAGAAGCTGTGGCTCTGACAGCTCTGGGTCGTTCCTTCTTTGCCTACATCTATTCTGCTGGATTCTTGCCAATAGGATGAATTTACAGATGGATTATTTAATGGTGATGTGACAGTGGGATACTACACACAGCCAGATGAATGAGTGAATGATATGATTTTTTTTAATTATGAGGAACTTGCTTCTGACAGAACTCATCTCCTGTCAGAAATATATTAACAAAGTTACATTCTGCTTTATTTGATTTTGCTACTTTCTGCTATGTATCATTGGCTGAAGTGCTGACTGAATATTAAAGATTACTGCTTTATATTTTGTAGATATTTTTCAGCCTTGGCTGCTGCTTACACTGAACCTTTTCCTTATAATGCACTATAGACATATAGATTTGTTGCTGTTTTTACATATCAGTAATAGCGCAGAGTAGATTATCATCACCATAACAGATTTTCCAGGAATGGAGTTGCACTACAGCATCATCATTGACTTTGACTCAGGAACAGTAGTCATGATACTGTATATAAGATTTTTCTTTATGTTCAAGCATTTAGTAGCAAGATCACAAAGCGTCATCAGTATTGCACTTCAACCCATGAAGAAAGCAGGGTAATACTGCCCCTCAATAAATACTGAATTTGATATGACTAACAACCATATTATGAATGCCCCAAGCATAATTACTTGGCGATAATCCCATTTCAGGGTGTGATAAATAACTTAAACTGGTTTACCACAGACTGAAACTAAGTGGAAAGGAAGGTAAGGAATACATCAGTATATCCCACACACAAAGACTCGAACATCAGACCGGTCTTCAACCATAGTGAAAGGCTTTCTGAAAGTCTAAAGGTATAGTGCATCCAAAAAGTATTCACAGTGCTTAAATTTTGCCACATTTTATGTTATAGCCTTATTCCAAAATGGATTAAATTAATTTTTTTCCTCAACATTCTACAGACAATAACCCATAATGACAACATGAAATAAGTTCTTTTTGAAATCTTTGCAATTTATTAAAAATAAAAAATAAAAAAAATGTACATAAGTATTCATAGCCATTGCTCAATACTTTGTTGAAACATCTTTAGCACCAATTATAGCCGCAAGTAATTTTGAGTATGATGCTACAAGCTTGGCACACCTATTTTTGGGCAAAATTTCTCCCATTCTTCTTTGCAGTACCTCTCAAGTTCCATTAGGTTGGATGGGGAGCATCGGTGCACAGCCATTTTCAGATCTCTCCAAAGATGTTCAGTCAAGTTCAAGTCTAACTGGCTGAGCAACTTCAGGACATTCACAGAGTTGGCACATAGCCACTCCTTTGTTATGTGGGCTGTGTGCTTAGGGTCGTTGTCCTGTTGAAAGATGAACCATTTAAGGTCCAGAGCGCTCTGGAACAGGTTTTCATCAAGGATGTCTCTGTACATTGCTGCATTCATCTTTCCTTTGATACTGGCTAGTCTCTCAGTTCCTGCTGCTGAAAAACATCCCCACAGCATGATGCTGCCACCACCATGTAGGGATGGTATTGGCCAGGCGGTGAGCAGTTCATGGTTTTCTCCAGACATGACACTTGGCATTCAGGCCAAAGAGTTCAATCTTTGTTTCATCAGACCAGAGAGTTTTGTTTCTCATGGTCTGGGAGTCCCTCAGGTGCCTTTTGGCAAACTCCAGGTGGGCTGTCATTTGCCTTTTACTGAAGTGGCTTCTGTCTGGCCACTCTACCATACAGGCCTGCTTGGTGGAGTGCTGCAGAGATGGTTGTTCTTCTGGAAGGTTCTCTCCACAGAGAAATGCTGGAGCTCTTTCATAGTGACCATCGGGTTCTTGGTTTCCTCCCTGGCTAAGGCCCGCTCTAGGAAGATTCCTGGTGGTTCCAAATGTCTTCCATTTACAGCTTAGGGAGGCCACTGTGCTCATTGGGACCTTCAATGCTGCATACATTTTTGTGTACCCTTCCTCAGATCTGTGCCTTGATACAATCCTGTCTTGGAGGTCTACAGACAATTCCTTGGACTTCATGGGTTGGTTTGTGTTCTGACATGCATTGTTAACTGTGGAACCTTATATAGACAGGTTTATGCCTTTCCTAATCATGTCCAATCAACTGAATTTCCCATAGGTGGACTCCAATCAAGTTGTGGAAACATCTCAAGGATGATCAGTGGGAACAGGATGCACTAGAGCTCAATTTTGAGTGTCATGGCAAAGGCTGTGAATACTTATGTACATGTGTTTTTGTTTTTTTTTCAGCAAATTGCAAAAATTAAAAATGAACTTCTTTCATGTTGTCGTTATGGGGTATTGTTTGTAGAATGTTGAGGAAAAAAATGAATTTAATCCATTTTGGAATAAGGCTGTAACATAACAAAATGTGGCAAAAGTTAAGTGCTGTGAATACTTTCTGGATGCACTGTATCTTAATCCTAGTATTGCATAGCAGGATAGCTGAGGAGGTTCTCACTCCCGTTATTCTCTATTTCTAGGCCATTATCTCTACAGCTTTCATAACCTAGCATCTTGGGGAAAACCTTCCAGGAGGATAGATTCCCGGTTCTTTCCAAACATTAGGTCCAAACTCCTGGAATTAAACATAGGGTGCGACCTCTCACACACAGCTTGCTCGAGGATGCTAAACTGCACCCGTCAGAGAAAGTATACTTTATGCTTAGGTAACACTGCTGAAGAGATAAAAATGGCTCACTGCAGGCAAGGATTAGATATATATTTTGGGTTTGGCACCACCATAGGTTCATGGCGTTTCCTACACTTTTGGGATTAGCAGACCAGGCAGAAAATTGCCAAGCTGACTTCTTTGTAACCATAATGTACTGCATGGCCTTTAAACCTAAGTCAGCTGATGCAGATATGCCAAAAATGGAGGCTTTGCTATGTGCCAACCCGTTCAGTTTAAAAGGGTGGGGTTTCAAACAGCCATTTATCAATGTGTGTTGGAGTAGTTTAGGGAGAGTAAACAGTAACAATGCACAAATTGCAGTGTGGTGGGCTACATATTGCTACATATTTATGTGTACCCTTCCCCCATGATTACAGTTCAGAGACTCAACAGTCCTTTTTAAGAGTAATCTTTTGTGTGTGTCAGCAACAACTGTAGTTTCTCTTTAGTTTCCCCCTTGTGCAGCCTTTTTAAAGGGGAATGGGTTTATTTTACTTTATTTCTCAATTAATTTTTGTTTTTTCTGCTAGGTTGAAGATATACAGGGGTAGGGTTTAGGGTTTCAGAAAGTATGTTTTGGGGAAGATGTTTTATTTGTATCTTGCTTGGTCTTTTCTTTTTATTTCAGGGTTTGTCCCCTGTATTAAAAATGTCAGATCTGCCTAAAAGGAGAGGCAGAGGTTCTACACATGGAGGTAGTAGGGGGTGAGCAGGTTCTGCAGGACAAAGTGGTGTTTGGTCCACACCATTTAGAGGCAGTCTGCCTTTTCTATCTCAGAGTGACCATGCTATACTGCCACAACATACACAAGAGGTAATCGAGTGGCTGACAAACCTTTCCTCTTCTTCCTCCTCCCAGGCACAGAGCTGTCAGGCTTTTGCAGCTTCTGCTGAACTTCTTCCTCCTCCTCTTTTTTTGATCACACATTGACTTACTTTCTGCAAAAGGATGATCTTGGTTATGTGCAAGCATTTCTCCTCTACGATGTTGAGGATGAGGAAGATAGCACCATGGCAGAAAAAGGATAGGATATTAGGCAGAAAGCAGCAAGAGGCATGGATGTTCCAGCAACTAAAGCTGGATGATGGGGTGGCAGATTTTTGCCACCATGGTTGCCACTGGTTGAAGAAAAGGAAGGTTCTGAGATAGATGCAGAACAGCAATGAGGGAGGAGTTTGTCCAGGGGAAGGGCAGCTTGCAGAGGACTGGAAGGAGCAGCTGTTTTAACCCATCTGGTGGTAGTGCCCCACAGGTACAGACCACTGCATTACCAATGGCCAGTCCACAGAGTTCTGTAGCATCTGCCTTTTTAACATATTTACTGCCGACAGCACTGTTGTGGTCTGCAGATTCTGCCTGCAGTGTATCAGCCATGGTAAAATTACCAGCCATTTGGGTACCACATGCATGAGGAGACACATGACTGAGCACCACAAAGCTTGGTGGGAGCAGAACCTCAGGAAAAAAAAAGTCAGCAGTAAAAGGCCTGTATTCCTCCTTCTTCTTCACTTTCAACACCCCCTTCCCCCACACCACATTCTCCTATTGCATCCACTGCAACATTGCAGCCTCTGTTAAGCAAAAGCTTCGACCTCTGCAGAATTCTTTTACACCCACCCCACCATCTCTTTCAGCATCCTTTTAAAGGCTGGTGTCTTCCCTGCAACTTGTGGAGTGGAAGAAAAATATGTCCCCAAATCAACCCCATGCCAAGCATAGTAATGCCAGCTTGGCAAAGCTTCTGGCTTTGCGACTTCTCCTTTTCCAGCTTGTGGAACTACTGCACTCCTGTGAGTTTATTGCACACCACTCTGCAGGATGTGACAACTTGTGGTTGTGTTGATCGGAGCCAGTATATTGGCTGTATGCAATGTAGGCTGCTATAGAAAGCGATAAATTAACGGGTTAAATAAATAGATGGGGGGTATTTGGGGAGGTTGGAGAGAGGGAGAGCCGTCTATGGGCGGAGTTTAACCTCAAGGTTCAAATCAAACGTGGGACTAGGCCCACAAATGGTTAATAGGCAAACTGGAAGCCTAAAAATGGGAGGGGTAGTGAGGGGGGGGATGGGGGGTGGGAGGGAATGGATTGGGAGATGGGTGGGATGGGGGGGAGGGGAGGGAGGTGATAGAAGGGAGGAGGGGTGGGATGGGGAGCCGTAAGGTATGTGGTGTGGGGGGGGGTTTTAGGGACAACACTCTGCATGATAGAAGGCGGTGTAAAAGTAGAGATACAAGAAATATGGAAGATTTACTGTTTATAACATATAATGTAAATAGGTTGAATTGTCCGGGGAAGAGATTTATGTTACTTAAAGAGTTGCAACATAGAGAAGCTTAGGTGGTTTTTTTGCAGGAGACACATTTTGAGATTAAGTCAAATATTAAGTCGAACTCTAGAAATTACCCAACACGGTTTTATGCAGATTCCCCAATTAACAGAGCTAAGGGAGTAGCAATAGGGTTTGCAAAAAACATAAGGTTGGGGATAGAGGAGAGAGAAATAGATCCTGAGGGGAGATTTCTGTTTTTGAAAGGTAGATTGCAAGAGATGGAATGTACAATTGCAAATATTTATTGCCCAAATAAGAGACCGGAGGTATATCTGAAAGGTGTTTTGAGAAAACTGATGGCCTTCAAAAAGGGACGCTTGATAGTGGCAGGGGACTTGAATTTTAGTATGGATCCACAAATGGATACGACCTCTTCTGTGCAGCGAGAGGGAGGTAGGTCTCTGAGAACTTTAAAGAAGGTGATGCATGAGTGCCAACTGGTAGATATTTGGAGAGTAATACATGGAAAAGAGAGAGATTATACCTTCTTCTCTAATGCACACGAGATGTATTCAAGACTGGACTATATATTGGTTGATCATCAACTTAGAGATGGTGGCTAAAGTAGAAATAGAGGCAATGTCTCTTTCAGACCATGCCCCGGTTATAATGAAATTAGAATGGGGGAGGCGGTTGACAGGTGGTACAGGATGGAAGTTGAATGAGGCTCTTCTCCTGGATCAGGAGATTGATCAGAAGATTAGAGAAGAGATCGAAAGATTTTTTCAGGAGAATGAGACAAAGGAAGTGTTGGTGGCTACAGTATGGGAGTCCCATAAGGCCTACATAAGAGGTATATTGATCGTGTCCGGGGCAAAAAGGAAAAGGGAAAGAAGAGAGAAACTTACTGGGCTGTTAAAAGAAATATGTGACCTGGAGCAGATACATAAAAATAGAATAACAAAAGAGATAAGACAGAAGGTAATAAAAAAGAGAGAAGAATTAGAGATAGTGATGGAGGAGGAGAGGTGAAGAGTTTTTAATAGAGTGGCAAGTGAGAGGTATAGATGGGGAGATAAACCAGGAAAATATTTAATGAGAGCCTTGAGGAAAAATAAAAACAGGAATTATATAGAAAAAATAAGAAACCCCAAGGGAGAAATAGTTTATTCTACTAAAGAGATCATAAAGGTGTTTAAGGAATATTATAGTAAATTGTATAATATTACTTCCCAAGATAAAAGTAAATAAAAGTGGAAATGAGAGCAGAGAAAAAAGAAGGGTATATTTAAAAAATGCAGGACTATCGAAGTTAAGTGAAGATCAACTGAATTCCCTTGATTTAGAAATTAAGCAGGAGGAAATAAAAATAGCATTAAAGAGTACCATGACGGGGAAAAGTCCAGGCCCAGATGGTTATACTGTGAGGTATTATAAAAAATATAGTGAATTATTAATACCTAAATTGAAGAAATATATGATGCCTTGGGTGGGGAGATGGAGATGAGGCGGGAATCTTTACAGGCCCATGTGGTGCTTATTCAAAAGGAAGGGAAGGATGCTTCTCAGTGCTCTAGACCAATTTCACTTTTGAACATAGACACCAAGTTATATGCAAAGGTTTTAGCAAATAGGTTGAAAGATTTAATGCCAGAATGGATTCAGGGAGACCAGGTGGGGTTTGTGCCAGGGAGGGAGGGTAGAGACAATAGTTTGAGAACTTTGTTGCTTATCCAGAAGGCTAGGAAGGGGAAAACTCCGGTAGTGGTGCTTTCGATTGATGCTGAAAAGGCATTCGATAGAGTAGATTGGAGCTTTATGATGGACACTCTGGAAACCCTAGGATTGGGAGTTAGAATGAGAGAGTGGATAGGAAAACTGTATAGAGAGCCCTCCGCGGTTATTGTAGTTAACGGAGAGAGGTCGGAACCTATTGGGATGTCAAATGGAACAAGACAGGGATGCCCACTGTCACCAATGTTATATGTATTATCATTGGAACCTTTGCTGGCAACAATTAGGAAAAATATGGATATAAAAGGAATACAGATAGGAGGAATTGAACATAAAGTGGCAGTCTTTGTGGATGACCTGTTGTTCTATGTGGGAAATCCTAGGATAACACTCCCAAATTTAATGAAGAGCTTAAAGGATTATGGGGAGCTATCAAATTTGAAGATCAACCCAACAAAAACTGAGATCTTAAATGTAAATCTTCCTAATAGTGAAAAAGAAAAGATACAAAAAGAATTCCCTTTTATATGAAAAGATAGAGAGATAAAATACCTAGGGGTTAAACTCACTGCTTCATATACGAACCTGTATAAATCAAATTATATCCCACTTTTAAATGAGATTAAGGAGGATTTAAAGAAATTAGGAGGAGGTAATCCGTCTTGGATAGGGCATATAAATCTGATAAAAATGGTAATTGTACCTAAAATCCTGTATAAATTTCAGATGATCCCAGTTACACTTCCGGAGGTTTTTTTCAAGGTAATTAAAAAGATGTTAACAAGATAAATATGGAAAAATAAAAAACCTAGAATATCTTATGATTGGTTGAGTAGAGATAAAGAGAGGGGAGGATTGGGAGTGCCAGATTTTAAAAGGTATTATAGAGCAGTAGTTCTAGCAAGAATTTATGACTGGACACACAATCCAGAGGGGAAAAGGTGGGTTAAGATTGAAAATGATTTAAGTGGAGTTGACTTGAGTAAAATCATATGGGTACCAGTACAATACAGAGGATTAAAAGATACCACGAGTGTTTATACATTAAATGTTTTAAAGATTTGGGACAAATTGCACAAGCTTATGAAATGGGATTTTAATTCACAATTAATTTCACTGAGGAACATGGAATATTCTCCTCCAGGTAGGGAGGAGAGCTCAGGAAAATGGTTTAAAAAGGAGGATATTCAATTGAGGGATATTATGGAAGGGCAGGAATTGAGAACACTTAAGGATTTGAAAGGATAAAAGGGAACTTTTTATTAAGATTGTTGAGTGGAGATATCACCAATTAAAACACTGTCGGGAATCTTCTGAAACCATTGAGAATGAGAAAGGATTGGAATCTGTTTGAGAGGCTGTTGGAATCATGTGGGGATGGGAAATGGGGCACAGCAAAAGTGTATAAGATTCTCACTGAGTTAGACACACACACAAAGTCAATGCACATAGTAAAATGGGAAAGGGATATAGGAATAGAGATAGATGAAGACAAACAAAGGAAAATATATAGACTAACACACGAGAATATAAGCATGAGAGAGGTGGAGGTAAATTATAAGTGTTTAACAAGATGGCACATTACACCGAACGTTGAATATACGATGAGTGGGGAGAATACACCAGAGTGTTGGCGGGGTTTGGAAAGATAGGTATGTTATATCATATATGGTGGGAGCGCCCAAAGATTCAAGGTTTCTGGGAGACAATAGTTCATTTGATTGAGATGGTCTCTGGGACAAAGATAGGTTTGGACCCAGAGTTGTGTCTACTACATAGTTCAGAGCTATCAGTGAATAAATACAAGGTTTTGGGTATATGGTACTATCTGAATGCGGCAAAGGTTCTGATACCTAAGTTTTGGCATAGTTCAGAGGTGCCGAGAGAAGAGGATTGGGTGGAAAGAGTGAACCAGATAAATAGGATGGAGAAACTGTATTATATGCAAGAAGACAAGATGGGGTTATATTACAGGAGGTGGGGAAAATGGGAAGATTTTGTGTCCAAGGTGAAAAATATGAAGTAGTAGAGTGGGATAGGAGAAATTATATTATTTAGGAAAAGATGTAATGAGAAATGCAGAGTGGGTGGTCTTACTCGTGGGGGAAGGTTGGTTTTTTTTGGGGGCGGGTGGGGGTATTAGTTAGGGGGGGTGGGGGTGAAGGGAATAAAGATAGAAGGGGAACAAAGATAGAAAGGGATATAATTAATAGATTGGATGTACAGTCAGGTCCATAAATATTGGGACATCGACAGAATTCTAACATTTTTGGCTCTATACACCACCACAATGGATGTGAAATGAAACAAACAAGATGTGCTTTAACTGCAGACTGTCAGCTTTAATTTGAAGGTATTTACATCCAAATCAGGTGAACGGTGTAGGAATTACAACAGTTTGCATATGTGCCTCCCACTTGTTAAGGGACCAAAAGTAATGGGACAGAATAATAATCATAAATCAAACTTTCACTTTTTAATACTTGGTTGCAAATCCTTTGCAGTCAATTACAGCCTGAAGTCTGGAACGCATAGACATCACCAGATGCTGGGTTTCATCCCTGTTGATGCTCTGCCAGGCCTCTACTGCAACTGTCTTCAGTTCCTGCTTGTTCTTGGGGCATTTTCCCTTCAGTTTTGTCTACAGCAAGTGAAATGCATGCTCAATCGGATTCAGGTCAGGTGATTGACTTGGCCATTGCATAACATTCCACTTCTTTCCCTTAAAAAACTCTTTGGTTGCTTTTGCAGTATGTTTTGGGTCATTGTCCATCTGCACTGTGAAGTGGCGTCCAATGAGTTCTGAAGCATTTGGCTGAATATGAGCAGATAATATTCCCAAAACACTTCAGAATTCATCCGGCTGCTTTTATCAGCAGTCACATCATCAATAAATACAAGAGAAGCAGTTCCATTGGCAGCCATACATGCCCACACCATGACACTACCACCACCATGCTTCACTGATGAGGTGGTATGCTTAGGATCATGAGCAGTTCCTTTCCTTCTCCATACTCTTCTCTTCCCATCACTCTGGTACAAGTTGATCTCGGTCTCATCTGTCCATAGGATGTTGTTCCAGAACTGTGAAGGCTTTTTTACATGTCGTTTGGCAAACTCTAATCTGGCCTTCCTGTTTTTGAGGCTCACCAATGGTTTCCATCTTGTGGTGAACCCTCTGTATTCACTCTGGTGAAGTCTTCTCTTGATTGTTGACTTTGACACACATACACCTACCTCCTGGAGAGTGTTCTTGATCTGACCAACTGTTGTGAAGGGTGTTTTCTTCACCAGGGAAAGAATTCTTTGGTCATCCACCACAGTTGCTTTCTGTGGTCTTCCGGGTCTTTTGGTGTTGCTGAGCTCACAGGTGCGTTCCTTCTTTGTTCCAAACAGTTGTTTTGGCCACGCCTAATGTTTTTGCTATCTCTCTGATGGGTTTGTTTTGTTTTTTCAGAATAATGATGGCTTTGCTTCACTGATAGTGACAGCTCTTTGGATCTCATCTTGAGAGTTGACAGCAACAGATTCCAAATGCAAATAGCACACTTGAAATGAACTCTGGACCTTTTATCTGCTCATTGTAATTGGGATAATGAGGGAATAACACAGACCTGGCCATGGAACAGCTGAGAAGCCAATTGTCCCATTACTTTCGGTCCCTTAACAAGTTGGAGGTACATATGCAAACTGTTGTAATTCCTACACC
The DNA here is from genome assembly GCF_062004578.1 of Staurois parvus. Classification (NCBI taxonomy): domain Eukaryota; kingdom Metazoa; phylum Chordata; class Amphibia; order Anura; family Ranidae; genus Staurois; species Staurois parvus. Next base: position 367,634 of record NW_028318337.1, on the reverse strand, counting down.
GTTCACCTGATTTGGATGTAAATACCCTCAAATTAAAGCTGACAGTCTGCAGATAAAGCACATCTTGTTTGTTTCATTTCAAATCCATTGTGGTGGTGTATAGAGCCAAAAATTTTAGAATTGTGTTGATGTCCCAATATTTATGGACCTGACTGTATCTGAAAGTTTTGTATATATGAGAGTAATGATGAAATTTGTATTTTATATGGAAAATAATTAAATATTTAAATTAAAAAAAAAAAAAACCCATGCCAAGCATAGTAATGCCAGCTTGGCAAAGCTTCGTGCTTTGCGACTTTTCCTATTCCAGCTTGTGGAACTACTGCACTTCTGTGAGTTTATTGCCTGTGCTACACCTCAATGGCTAGTACCCACCCTTCATTATTTTACCCAGAAGGCCATTGCTGCCTTTCACCAGCTTGTGAAATATAAATTGTCTATGTTGCTGGACCGCCCTGTCAGCAGTGGGGTACATATATTCATGAACATGTGATCCAGCAATCATTGGGCAAAGATGTTACATATCTTTCAGGACATACTGGGTCAATCTGCTGGTGGCTAGGAAGGATTCAGGACAGGTATACTGCTGGATATGATTGTGCCCCCACTTGTCTTATATGTTGGTGAGAGTGCAGTCACTTCTCCTCCTACCCCCTCCTTCTCACTAGCCACATTCTCTGACTTCTTGCAAACAGGAATCCCCCCAAGCACCCTAGAGCATATACATCAGCCTAGGCTAAATGCTGGCATGCTGTTTTGCAACTTGTATGCCGCAGGAACAGAAGCTGCACTGGGCCAGAGCTCTCAAGGCCCAGGCCAAATGGTGGCTAACACATCTTTAGCCAGGTAAGGTTGTGTGACAATGGCACCTACTTGCTGGCTGTCCTTTAGCAGAGAAAATCCAGACATGCACATGTCCTCAATCTGGCAGTACACCAGCTCTTCATTAAAGGCTAAGTTCAGCTTTTATGAAAAAAAAAAATAAATGCACATTTTACAGGTACAAAAATGTGCATTTATTACTTTTTTTTAACTCTGAAGCCTCCCAGACATGGCACCCACAATCAGCAGGTAGCTAGTGCAATGCCAGGATCCTGCAGACACTCAGTACAGCTGTTTGCCCGTATCTCATATGGACAGACACTTACTGAATTGCAGAAAGAATCAATGAACTACGAGAGCGCTCATCAGTGCCCTCTTAGTTCATTACGAGCTAAGAGCTGTTGGCCACGGCAGCCAACAGGACTTGTATTTCATTCATTCATAGAACCCTACACTGTAATGTTGCTTTTAAATTGTGACAGCGGGTGCAGGGTACTGGTGAAACCTGGGGATGAAGCTCAAATTAAAGACTTTGCCGCATCCTACAAAGCTGAACTTCTTCCAAGAGGTCTTTTGACAGGCTAAATAGGTGTGTGGCCACTTTAGGTGGTCTTACCTGGTCAGTGTTTGCCTGCCAGAAATGCAGTGACACCCCTACAGGATGGAACCCCACACTGACCGTGCTGCAGAGGCTGCAGCAGGAGCAATAGGTCATTAATGAATACCTGTGCAATTTTGGTATAAGGACAGGCTTTGGGGAATAGGGGTTCTTTTCACCATCATTCAGGATGTATGCAGCATTTTGAATAGGTAAGTGGTGAGTCGCATAAAGGCATGTATTAGTAATACAATCCCTTTCAGGAGGGGGTTTGGGGTGCTGGGCATAAAGAGGAAAAAGGGTAGGCTTCAGGGAGTAAAATCTCCCCAAACCCGAGGAATGGGCTTTAGCTTTGTTTTATTAGGAGTAAACTTTCCTATAGCTTTGAGATCTGTTATGGCTGCAATTTTGACCGTTCAATTTAGGCTTGTTTCCGCTGAATAAAAAAGATCAAGTGTCGCAGCCAAAAACAATTTAGTTTTTTTTATAGTTGGAATAAATTAGTTTGTCATGGTGCTGCTGTATTTAAGCCAAGCTAAATGTAAAAAGTAAAAATCAATTCCTCATCCAAAACATGTGATGCCAGAATACAATGTCACTGACACTGTTCATGAAAATCGCATATACAATATATAGCTTAAAGGAATCTCCGAATCATGTAAATTAAATGATTTTTCAATGTCACTCACAACGTTGCATTAAAAGGACCCTCTCCCAGCTGTTGGGTATTTAACCCCTTCCCATCCCCTACACAGCGGATGGTAACATACCTGTACGTCAGGCCACATCATTGGCTCCTGCATGGCTCACAGAATGCGTACCCGAGAGCCCAGGAATCAGTATATCGCCCGGATACAGCGGATCACATTAGTGCTGTGTCTGGGCAATCACATGGTGTTTTACCATGTGATTGCTGTGTCCAACCACAGAAATCTCATAGTAAACATAGCAAAGTGAAACTAAAGATCGCTTTTTTTCTGCTCTCATTATGAGAGCAGAGAGAAACGATTCTGCAGCCTGTGAGTGTACAACATCCTGTCAGGCTGCTTGTACACTCACAAACTGCAGCACAAGCCACACCAGTGTCCCTGATCACTGCCCCAGTGTAGGGACAATAAACAATGCAGTCAGCCCTGTCACCTGTCCCAGTGCACACACAAACATCACCATACACCATACCAGCTTCCTGATCACCTCCATACCCCACACCAGCGTCCTGATTACCGGCATACCTCATATCAACACCCTGATCACCGCCATATGCCATACCAGCACCGTGATTACCGCTATATGCCATACTAGCACCCTGATCTCCACCATACCCCATACCAGCATCCTGATCACCAACATGCCCCATACCAATGTTCTGATCACTGCCATAACAGTGATCCTATCACTGCCATATGCCATACCAGCACCCCCATCATCGCCATATGACACACCAGCACCTGATCACCATCATACACCATACCAGTGCCTTGATCACCGTCTTACACAATAGCAGCATCCAGATCACCGCCATATCCCATACAAGCATCCTGATCACTCCATATGCCATACCATAATCCTGATCACCAACATACCCCATACCAGTGTCCTGATCACCACTATACCCCATACAAGCGTTCTGATCACCACCGTAACCCATACCAGCATCCTGATCACCACAATACTCCATACCAATGTTCTGATCACCGCCATACCCCATACCAGAGAACTGATCACAGCCAAACCCCATACCAGCATCCTGGTCACCGCCATACCAGTGCCCTGATCACCGCCATACCACATGCTAAAGTCCTAATCACTGCCATACCACATGCTAATGTCCTGATCACCGCCACACCCCATACCAGCGAACTGATCACCGCCATACCACCATCCTGATCACTGCCATACGTCATACCAACATCCAGCATTTTAGGGTTTCAACTGCTCAATTTTCAGGTATACAGGTGAAACTCAAAAAATTAGAATAACGTGCAAAAGTTCATTTATTTCAGTAATGCAACCTAAAAGGTAAAACTAATATATGAGATAGACTCATTACATGCAAAGCAAGATAGTTCAAGCCATCATTTGTCATAATTGTGATGATTATGGCTTACAGCTCATGAAAACTCCAAATCCACAATCTCGGAAAATTAGAATATTACATGCAATCAATAAAACAAGGATTGTACATAGAACAATATCGGACCTCTGAAAAGTATAAGCATGCATATGTACTCAGTACTTGGTTTGGGCCCTTTTTGCAGCAATTACTGCCTCAATGTGGTGTGGCATGGAAGCCTGTGGCACTGCTGAGGTGTTATGGAAGACCAGGATGCTTCAATAGCAGCCTTCAGCTCTTCTGCATTGTTCGGTGTCATGTCTCTCATCTTTCTCTTGGCAATGCCCCATAGATTCTCTATGGGGTTCAGGTCAGGCGCGTTTGCTGGCCAATCAAGCACAGTAATCCCACGGTCATTGAACCAGGTTTTGGTGCTTTTGGCAGTGTGGGCAGGTGCCAAGTCCTGCTGGAAAATGAAGTCAGCATCCCCATAAAGCTCGTCTGCGGAAGGAAGCATGAAGTGCTCCAAAATCTCCAGGTAGACGGCTGCATTGACCCTGGACTTAATGAAGCACAGTGGACCAACACCTGCAGATGACATGGCTCCCCAAATCAACACAGACTGTGGAAACTTCACACTGGACTTCAAGCATCGTGCAGTGTGTGCCTCTCCATTCTTCCTCCATACTCTGGGTCCTTGGTTTCCAAATGAGATGCAAAAGTTGCTCTCATCAGAAAAGAGGACTTTGGACCACTGAGCAACAGACCAGTTCTGTGTTTCTTTAGGTAAGACGCTTCTGACATTGTTTGTTGTTCAGGAGCGGCTTGACAAGAGGAATACGACATTTGAAGCCCATGTCCAGGATCTGTCTGTGTGTGGTGGCTCTTGAAGCACTGACTCCAGCCTCAGTCCACTCCTTGTGAAAGTCTCCAACACTTTTGAATGGCCTTTTCCTGACAATCCTTGCTGCTTGTGCACCTTTTTCTTCCACACTTTTCCCTTTAACATAACTTTCTATTAATGTTCTTTGATACAGCACTTTGGGAACATCCAACTTTTTTTGCAATTACCTTTTGTGACTTTTCCCTCCTTATGGAGGGTGTCAATGATGGTTTTCTGCACAACTGTCAGGTCAGCAGTCTTTCCCATGATTGTGATTCCTACTGAACCAGACTGAGAGACCATTTAAAGGCTCAGGAACCCTTTGCAGGTGTTATGGCTTAATTAGCTGATTAGAGTGGGACACTTTGAGCCTAGAATATTGCACATTTTCACAATATTCTAATTTTCTGAGATTGTGGATTTGGGGTTTTCATGAGCTGTAAGCCATAATCATCACAATTATGACAAATGACGGCTTGAACTATCTTGCTTTGCATATAATGAGTCTATCTCATATATTAGTTTCACCTTTTAAGTTGCATTACTTAAATAAATTATTTTTTGCACGATATTCTAATTTTTCGAGTTTCACCTGTATGTCCCATAGTTTGTAGACACTATAGCTTTCACACAGACTAAATAACATACACTGTTTTGGGTTACTTTTTACCCGAAAAATGTATCAGAATACATTTTGGCCTAAATTTATTAAGAAAAATTATTTATTTGCAAAATTTTAGAACAAATAAATATTTTTTTCCCATAATTTTCAGTCTTTTTTCATTTATATAGCAAACATGAAAAAACCCAGTGGTGATCAAATACCACCAAAAGAAAGCACTATCTGTCTCAAAAATCTTTTTAAAACATGAATGGCTGTACTGTGTTGTACTTGTGCATACAGCAATGCTATAGCAAGTAAAGCATATGGGTATATGCAAAAAATTTAAAATTTTCAAATTTTTTTGCATAACCCTGTACACTGCACTAGTGTTTCTGATGGCACCACTGTATACACGAGTACAGCAGTGCTCAGCTGTGAATGTGGAAGGGAGGTTCTTCACTGCATGTTGTCTGGGTGGAGGAAAACCACTGACAATTGCTTTGAATGGCCTCAGTTTCCCATGTGAAAGAGCCCTTAGCCTTGAAAATGGCCAGAATTTAGTATCAAAATTTGTCCCCCAGAGACTTCAGCAGGGTTCAAGTCTAAGTTTAGGTTGATGGATCTCAGGCAGGAAATTTCAGGAATCGAATCCAAGCAAATTTGCTTATCACTATTGTGACAATGCTAAGCTCTGACATAGTGTAAATAGGGGTAAATAATATTCAGGGTTCTCAAAAATGCAAAGTGAGGGGGTCCAATATGTTGGCTTTGAGCAGTGAGGTTATTTTTTTCATCTTTCTCTGGGTTTTGTAATTCCTGGATCATGGTCTGGAGTCCAGAGGTTTTGAGGAGTTTTGGGAATGAAGAAACCTCTAATCCTATGTCCAAATCTTACCAGTGTGTGTGTGTGCAGGTGTGCACAGAAGTTATATGCAAGGACATGTCAGTAGTTCAGAGCTCCTTCCCTATCCAGGAGTCTGATAGCCTGCAAGGGAGCAGCCAGAGCAGTGCATGTCAGCACAGGTCTGTTATAGTCTGCGAGGGAACAGACAAAGGTCCTAAGCCAGTGAGCCGGGTCAGCAGGAAGCTGAGAGTGCAGTGGGAGCAGAGTGCAGAAGTTGCATGGGAGTGCAACGGTGGTGGGAGTTGGTCTTTGGGACCAGACCAAAGGCCTAGGCTTGAGACCTGAGCAATAGCACTGCAAAAGAGAGCCCGGAGGCTAGTTATCTTTTATCTTCATGTTTATGGTAGAGTGAAACTGTGTGGAACTTTTTCTTTCTTTGATAATAAAAGTGACCAGCAAGCCTTAAAGCAGTATTTCCCAACTGTACTGAATGCTCTGGAATGCACTACACTTGAGCAACACCCCCATAAAATCAGGGCCCAAGAGCAGGGCCCTCGAACCCCTCGTGTATTGAATCGTATTGTTACTGTACTGTCTTGTGTACTTTCTCCCATTATAATGTACAGCAAACTATTGGTGCTATATAAATTCTGTATAATAATAATGTATATATTATTATTATCATGCAAAAGCAAAAATAAAAAAAGAAACGTTTTCAAAATACTAAGTCCCTAAAAGAATAAGTTATTTTAAAGGCTAAGTTCACCTACAGTGAAGGAAATAAGTATTTGATCCCCTGCTGATTTTGAATGTTTGCCCACTCACAAAGAAATTATCAGATCAAAATTCAAAAGAAATGCATGTCTAACAAATTATGCACATGAACATGCAAATCAGTGCATCATTTGTTAGACTTGAATTTCTTTTGATTTTTTTGTTGCTATTTTGTCTCTCAGTGTTACAATACACCTACCATTTAATTTTTAGAATGATTATTTCTTTGTGAGTGGGCAAACATTCAAAATCAGCAGGGATCAAATACTTATTTCCTTTACTGTATTAGGAAAAAATTATAAATTGCAGGAAAAAATGTGCATTTATTATTTTTTCTTGCAGGGGCCTGCAAAGCATTGCTCTCGTGATCGGTGAATCACAGGAGCAATGTTAGGCTCCTGCAGACACGCCCTACAATTTTCAGCTCATACCTCTGTATGGGCTGTCAGTTTGAAAGCTGTAGGGCTTGTGAAGGAACTGCAAGCACAATCATCAGTGTTCTAGCATAAGAGGTATAGACTCCAGAGAGAGAGATATCATATTACCCCTGTACGAATCATTAGTAAAACCTCATCTGGAATATGCAGTTCAGTTTTGGGCACCAGTTCACATAAAGGATATTGGGGAACTGGAGAAAGTACAGAGAAGGGCAACCAAACTGATAAGAGGCATGGAGGAGCTCAGCTATGAGGAAAGATTAGAGGAACTGAATTTATTCTCTCTTGAGAAGAGAAGATTAAGGGGGGATATGATCAACATGTATAATACATAGGTGGTCCATATAGTTAACTTGGTGTAGAGTTATTCACTTTAAGGTCATCACAGCGGACAAGAGGACACTCTTTACATATGGAGGAAAAGAGATTTAATCTCCACATACAGAAAGGCTTCTTCACAGTAAGAGCTGTGAAAATGTGGAGTAGACTCCCTCAAAAGCTGGTTCTGGCCAGCTCAATAGATTGTTTTAAGAAAGGCCTGGATTCATTCCTAAATGCACATAATATAACTGGATACTAATATTTATAGGTAAAGTTGATCCAGGGAACATCTGATTGCCTCGTGGGGGATCAGGAAGGATTTTTTTCCCCCGCTGGAGCAAATGAATCATGCTTTATTGATTTTTTTTTTGCTTTTCTCTGGACTAACTGTGGATATTTGATATTGTATACAGAGGTTTTCTGTTTGTGTGTGTGTGTGTATTCTTTTTTCTGTTGGTTGAACGGTCATGTTACAGTGGGGCAAAAAAGTATTTAGTCAGCAACCAATTGTACAAGTTCTCCCACTTAAAAAGATGAGAGAGGCCTGTAATTGGCATCATAGGTAGACCTCAACTATGAGAGACAAAATGAGAAAAAAAATCCAGACAATCACATTGGCTGATTTGGAAAGAATTTATTTGCAAATTATGGTGGAAAATAAGTATTTGGTCAATATCAAAAGTTCATCTCAATACTTTGTTATATATCCTTTGTTGGCAATGACAGAGGTCAAACGTTTCCTGTAAGTCTTCGCAAGGTTGGCACACACTGTTGCTGATATGTTGGCCCATTCCTCCATGCAGATCTCCTCTAGAGCAGTGATGTTTTGGGGCTGTCGCTGGGCAACATGGACTTTCAATTCCCTCCAAAGGTTTTCTATGGGGTTGAGATCTGGAGACTGGCTAGGCCACTCCAGGACCTAGAAATGCTTCTTACAAAGCCACTCCTTCGTTGCCCGGGCGGTATGTTTGGGATCATTGTCATGTTGGAAGACCCAGCCACGTTTCATCTTCAATGCCCTTGCTGATGGAAGGAAGTTTGCACTCAAAATCTCACGATACATGGCCCCATTCATTCTGTCTTGTACATGGATCAGTCGTCCTGGTCCCTTTGCGGAGAAACAGCCCCAAAGCATGATGTTGCCACCCCCATGCTTCACAGTAGGTATGGTGTTCTTTGGATGCAACTCAGCATTCTCTCTCCTCCAAACACGACGACTTGTATTTCTACCAAACAGTTCTATTTTGGTTTCATCTGACCATATGACATTCTCCCAGTCCTCTTCTGGATCATCCAAATGCTCTCTAGCAAACTTCAGACGGGTCCGGACATGTACTGGCTTAAGCAGGAGGACACGTCCGACACTGCAGGATCTGAGTCCCTGGCGGCGTAGTGTGTTACTGATGGTAGCCTTTGTTACGTTGGTCCCAGCTCTCTGCAGGTCATTCACTAGGTGAAGGTGTCTTTGTGGGACCTAGTTAGGTGTTCCATTAACATGGTGTAATTTTATCCGTTGAGCCCTTGATTGACTGTCGGGAGGAAGGATTCTTCCATAAAGCTGGAATGAATGCTCTTTTGTCATATGGATCATGATCAATCCTTAGTAGCAGTTGAGTGACATGGAGTTTTGAAGTAGTAGGAGAAGACAAAGGGATCTGTGGATAGGGTGGTCAGTGAACTTTTGGTTGATTTAGACACAGTCCCAGATATGTTCATGTTTGGAATATCTCCACATCTCCAGCAATAAGAGGGTTTTTTGGGATATATATAAGCGGCGGAGGTGTTTGGTTCAACCATTTTTAAATAATCTCATCACTGTTCTTCCAATTTTCACTCTTCCTTTACTAATAAGCAACTGTAAACGTTAGTTGGGTAACATGGGGGAGATTTCCTAAAACTGGAGCACTCAGCATCCAATGCAGCTGTGCCAATCAGCTTCTAACTTCAGCTTGTTCAATTAACCTTTGACAATAAAACCTGGAAGCTGATGGATTTCTATGCAGAGCTGCACCAAATTTTGCCTGCTCTAGTTGTAGTAAATCTCTCCCTAGGGTTCAATTTATAAATCTTTAATTGAGCAGAACTCAAAGAAAAGTATTTAAATTGGCTTTTTTTTGTTTTCTATTTTTTCTGGCTAGAGCTTTAACTTTAGGAAAATGATCTTTATTTTTAGTCATCTGACTAGTATTTGTAAAAAGAGTCTACTGGCTTTAAGCTGAGAATATCTGTCATTTTTTTGAACTTAAGGATTCCTATTCTGATGTGTTAGCTTTGTAAACTGAGCCTATAGCATGTGAATACTATGATCATACTACCATAAGGGTGGTGCTTGGTTAAAGAAAAGGATGGCAAGAAAACAAATTTTAACTGAAATGAAAGACACACACAATGACAATAGAAGAGATGGGAGTATGCAAGGATACTGATGATGAAACAGTACAGTATAGAGATGCTATAGAGACACTGGATGAGAGGAGGAGGAATGTGTTCAGGGAGAGAGGAGGGACTGAGGCATACAGGGAGGGGGAGGTGAGACGGCTGGAGGGAGAGATACAGAGGAAGCGTTCATGGAGGCAGCTGAGAATACGAGAGGTCTGAGCATCCCTCCTGATTTCTGCATCCTAGCAGGTGAGTACAAAGCAGGTATTTGATGCTACTTTATAGGCTGCATAAGAAAACAATCAGATCATTACAAAACAAGCAATGGGCGGGCGTTATTTATTTACCATCCTAGATTTTTTATGATCCATATTAGGAAGCAGCCTGTTTCCGGCAAAGGCAGAAAAACATTATTAGCATAGGCAAATGATGTCACGTTCTGGTTGAATAATCAATGTACTTAATGCTTCAAACAGGAAAAAAAAAATTGGGGGAAAAGAATGGGGGATATGGGGATTTAGCATGCAGCGGGCTTAGCGACGTTTTCACTGAACCCATCTATCGCACTATTAAACAAAGAAATCGAGAGGTGAGGAAGGGGCCTCTAATAGATTCCGGAATAACAGTGGATGCTGCAGGGCCATAGCGTGGCAGAATAAGGCACAGAATAGCAGACAACGCTGTATGCATATATTTTGATGTTGGAGTCTTTGGGGGTGCGGGTGTCTATTGCCAGAAATAGCATGCATTGGATTGCAAGAGCAAACTCTTCAATGGCATAATTGTACGTGCCTCTGTATCTCTAACCTGATGAAGGTATTGAAGATATGGCTCAGTGTGCTTGGAGGCTCCTGATATCAATCATGAAGAATTAAGCGCCTGTCAGACAAACAATATTCTATACGTTTGCAGGAGAGAGCAGAGATTCTTTAACGACATTCAACGGTATGTCACTGTCACATACAAAAAGCAAAGTATAGGGCCTCTGAGTGATGGAGACATACATGGCATGTGTGTGTGTGTGTCATGATACAAAGTGTTTGGCACCCAAATGGTTTTTACATTTTTTAATTATTTTTTTTCCTTTCCAGAATGAAGATCTTGGCAGATTTGTTTTGGATTGTACCCTGAGAGACAAGCTGACTTGTGTCTACAATGGAGGTATGAGGCTATAGACATATTTCTGCTTTATCAAAGACTACCAAAATTAACTGAAATAGTTCATTTTATGCTCAAGACCAGCTACTGAATGTATTCTTTATTTTTTGATTGTTTGATTGTTATAGGTGATTATTACTATCTTATTAAACAAACTACAGATTTTCGCAGAAATAGCAATTTTCATGTAGTTACAGCTTGTTTGGGGAAAGGCTTTGTGGACTAGTAAGGATAAATAGGGTTGTTACAAATAAAGAAAATTAGATTCTTATGAGTAAAGTTCATTCAAATATCCATTAGTATCTTTGTGTTTTATAGGAACAGGTGACACAGGTATACGTATAAGATTGGGATAACTTAAAGGGAATCTACAGTGTTAATAATATGTTTTAGATATCAATGAACATGGTCAACCTAATGTTATACATTTTGTAAATTTGTGTTTAATTTTTCAAATTCTTGTCAAAATAGTTTGTAACCATGTAGGTGTGCAGCAGCAACTATACTTGCCTATTACATACGGTATGCAGGTTCTGCATCCTGCATAACAGAGCTGCCTGCACAATCGTTGTACTTAAATCTCCTTAAAGTGATATTAAGCTTTACAAAATAATATAGTGAATATTACCAATCATTAAATGTGGTTGCTGAATTAGTTTTTTTTTTTTTCACTATTTTTGCTGGTATTTTCACCTGGTGATCCAGCCATTATTACATTTCCTGTCTTAGGGTGTCTCCACTCTAGATGGAGGAATAATGGAGACACCTATGGACAGCAGCGCTGTCAGTCTGGGGAGAGGATAGTGTTGCATGGACTAGCAGATTTAGGTGGACTTGACTAAAAAATGAAAGCTGAACTAAACTGACCAATTTAACTGTGGACCAAAACAATTATGTTCAATTACATTCAACTGAGCTGTTAAGCCATCAAATTGCTGATGTTATAACTGATCACATGTGCAGCACCATGGCAACTGCAAATCTAAAAGAAGCTAAGATGGCAACTTCTGTGGCTGTAAAGATAAGAGGGTTTAGTTCCATTGTAAAGCCAAACTCCAGCTAACACTTTATAAGCAGTTACAGCAAAACTTTTGGGATAAAAGTTTTAGGTAAACGAATAAGGCCCTGTACACCATTAGTGCTATTACAATGCGTGCTTTTGTGAAAGTGCATCAAAGTCTTGCATCCTGTATCTTTCATAAAATGCATGTTCTAATTATTATTATTATTATAATACAGGATTTATATAGTGCCAACAGTTTGCGCAGCGCTATACAAAATGATAGAGTTTAATAGCAGCTCTGTCCAGGCTCAGATATCTGTCCCTAACCACAGCTTTCTGCTTTGTGTGCGGCTACATGCGAATAGCAGTGGCTGCTGTCATACTACCATTAGCTTCAATGGACTGAGCAGTTGTTGCTAATTGCATAACCCGGTAATTCCAGCAACAAGAATATGCTGATTCTTGCCACAGAAATCCAGAGGTCGCAGCTACACGTCTGAGTGAAAGGGGCCAGAAGCCACTTTTTGCACACGCGCTTAGGCGCTTTTGGACATTTATTGATTCCCATGGCCAGAATAATAATTTATTCTGGCCATGGGAATGAATGAACGCTCAAGCACTAAACGTGCCTAGCATTTACAAATGTTTAGACGCGTTTACATAAGTTTAGGTGCATTCAACATTTTTTTCTGCCCAAAAACTCCTCAACTGGATGCACAAGTGATGTTTTCTTTTTCAGCCTGTAAACGCTCCTCTCTTAATATGCCTGTATATGCCTATGTGTACTTTGCCACATAGTCTAACATAGAGGTGCTTTTACAGGCTGAAAAAAAAGTCAAACGCCTGTAAAAGCAACTTTTTTTTTAAGCCTAATAGTGCAAAAGGTGCATGTTGTATGTGTAGGGATCACGTACAGCAGTGTTTCTCAATCTTTTTTCAATCAAGGTACCCTTTAAAGTTATGGACAGTGGGGTGACTCAAGACTGTCCATTATTTTAGAAGGGCAGCCCATTCTAAAATGTGAAAAATATTCTAATAGCTTTATATAATGCAGCAACATCCACACATGTAGGACACTCAACATTAGAGGTGATTTATTCTTCCAAAGCAAATACACTTTTGCACACTGGTACTGACTAGTATTCCAGTGTTTCTCTTCTTCCTCAGTTTTCCTCCCATCACTTAGCTAATGTGACCCCAGCACTGACAAAGAGGGGCAGGGGAGGGTCAAACTAGGGTGCTGTGCAGGTAGCTGACATCCTCCTTATCAATTGATGATGTCATTGGTTGTCTGGACGCCGGTGGCGAGAAGGCGGTAATGGTGCATAATGAAAACCTTTGACTTTGTGTAACTAAAAGGCAGGCTTGTTCCACCCGCTGGCTTGCATACAAGTTTTGGGCAATTTTTAGACATTTTGCCAAAGCACCCCTAAAGGAACCTCAAGGCACCCCAGGGTGCCTGGGCACCCTGGTTGAGAAAGGCTGACCTACAGTATAGCTAAAGGAATAACTTTTTGCTATACATTTTGGAGTGGTGGGGAGTTAGAACCTCTGTAAGGTGTTCTTTGCTACCCGTGTCTTTGTTGAAAGTCACTCTCACTAATTTTATTTAGTTATTACGGGTACTAATATAGTGGCGTCAATTTACGCAGCGCTTTACATTTATGTTGTACATTCACATCAGTCCCTAACCTACAAGGGGTGTACAATCTAAGGTCCCCAACTCATATTCATACATACTCATACTAGGGACAGTTTAGACAGCTACCAGCATGTCTTTGGAGTGTGGGAGGAAACTGGAGTACCCTGAGGAAACCTATGCAGGCACAGGGAGTACATGCTGATTCATCAATGTTGCAGGGAACAAAAGTGAGGGACAGCCCCCAAATTTTATGGCAAATATGGCAAAAAAAGAAACAGACAGCAGTCTAACCCTACCCAACCAAAAAAAATTTTGGTTTTAAATATATTAAATCCAAAAAACTAAGCATATCATCCAACAAATTTACATTTGCAATTTAGTCCATCAAAAAACTTGTTAAATGCTTTTTGTTATTGGGCTCTGGTTGTTTATGGCTGATTATTATTTTAGCCATCGAGGTATGCTGATTGGTTATATACTGGCACTTTTTTGACTGGAGTTCTGTTTGGCAGACAGCTTATCTGTTGCTTGTGCTTCTGTGATGAGCACGATATGTGTATTTTGTGTACATCTTTACAGTACATAGTTAATCTCCTGTTTTAAGCTACTGACATTCTCCTAGCTAAATAGAAAAAGCATTAGTATATATGTATATATGCTTAACTGTGTTATCACTAATGGAAAAATATCTTGTAACTTTAACAGAGTCAATTCATTTGAAATTATTTTTGAAAAGTTTATAACTTGCTTTAGATGACACTGGCTTTGACACAACAATACATTTCTTTTAGCCACATTAGCCTTAAAAATTCAAATATTTTCTTAAGTTGGCCATAAAGTTGTCCAATAAAAAAAAGAAGAAATCCAGGACCTTATCTGGTGCTTACTTTCAGGGACAAAAACACCAGGACAAAATTTTTGTTATTTGGAGATTCAGATGTATACGAATCTCTGAATCACAATAGTAACGAAAATCAGAATAGTATCCTAAATAAATTATAATGAAACAACTAATTCATTGGCATTCGTTGGTTTCATTCTGATGATATGATGCAATATTTTGGGCCTTTTATTAACATTTGAAGCATCCACAATAAATGTAATGACATAACAAATGAACTTAATTAATTCAGACCCATTTTGTTTTTATTTTGCATTAACATTTCTCATTATTATAAAAAATACATTACATATGAAGTGGAAACATATTGTAATAAATGGGAGCATGCCAGGACTGGGATCTGAACCCACAACCTCGGCTGCATCTGGCAGTATCTCTTCTTGTAGCTGAGCCACCTAAGATTATAATGGCAGCCCAGTGGCTAAATGGTTATGGGCAGCACAGTGGCTAAATGGTTAGCACTTCCACTTGGCAGTACTAGGGTTGTTGGTTCGAATCCCAACCACGGCACCACCTGCTTTGAGTTTGCATGTTCTCCCTGTGCCTGCGTGGGTTTCCTCCAGGTAATCCGGTTTCCTACCACACTCCAAAGACATGCTGGTAGGTGAATTGGCTCTTGTCTAAATTGGTCCTAGTATGTTTGAATGAGAGTTGGGGACCTTAGATTGTACACCCTTTGAGGGTTATGGACTGTTGTGAATGTACAATATATATGTAAAGCACTGCATAAATTCATGACACTATATAAGTACCAATAATAAATACAGTAAGGTATAAAAGTGAAATAAGATGATTCCTACTAATGTGTTTGAATTGAATGGAGGTGGATCCATCAGAACCTCTGAATCATAACATAACAAATGAATCTGAAATTAATTTTGTTCCTTTTATTTTATCGAATGCACGTGACTCCAGTCGATATTATCCTTTCAGCTCATTCCATTTCTCTTTGTGGGTTGGACTAGCAGGGATGACTCTAAGTGTATAAGTAATCTCCAAAAATAACAATATTACCATACAAAAAATGAGTCTGAATATACAAAACTAATCCGAATACACATAAATAGATACGAATATACAAAACTAATCTGGATATATCAAATATATATGAAATGAATTCCAAAAACGAAGTATTCTAACTTAATGAATATAACAAAATGATTACTTTAATAAATAAATCTGAAACTAAAAGAAATGACATTTTCATCATGTACGTATAACTACAAATCCATGTTACAAAATTATTAATGATTGTTCTGTGCTTGGGTGAGTTCACATCTCTATGCATTTTACATTGTAGCTTTCTCAGGAGACACTGAGGTGCTTCAATTTTAACCTGTATCAGCAAGTGAGTCCAAGAGACAACCAGGGAAGAGGAACACTCACACTAGCACCCCCATATTAGAAAGTAGAGGATACTGAGGGAATATGGCAAAAAATCTGCATTTGTATACAAGCCATAAGTATCCATTCATAATTTGCCCATATAATGGATCTCCACCAGCTATCTCTATTGGACTGCTATAATAATGTGTCTCCTCCTGAAACCGGAACAGCAAAAATTTCATTGAAAATTATTTTTGAAAATGTCCTCCTTGTATATCCTTAGCTTGCTTGTACATGCTCTATAACTCGCTTAAACGACATTGGCTTTCACACAACAATGCATTTATTTCAGCCAGATTAGCCTAAAACATCCGAATTTCTTCTTAAATTGAACGTTTAATTTTGGTTACAATGGGCATCTTGTGGCAATCTCTGTGGCACAGCAGAGATGCTCCTGATTCTTCCATTGTAGCAAAAATGACAAAGGTAGAAACCGTTGGTAGTTAACCCACTGTTCTACCTCTGAATACAGAGATGAATGCATCTCTACAAACCAGAGTTTGTTGCTGTAGAGAGGCTTCATTTTACATTAGTGTTGACTTACTATAAGAGTTTAAAAGAAAAGTTCACTCTGGGCAATTGTTTTTGATAATCTCATATGTTGTATATCATCTATTGAAGTCTCTTATTAGCAAACCTATTAAAGGAACTTGGGAAAATGCATATATGGAGAAAGAACTTCCTTTAGCTGCATATAAGACTTTGAATTCTACACTCTCCCAGATTGTGTGCTGGAGCTGATTCATACATCTTCAGTGATGCCCACTCAGAATACAATAGAACATATTTAATGAATGACTATGTAGTATATTCAGTTAAAATATCCAACTCTTTTCTAAATGAATGGCGATACTTCTAAAGTACATGTAAATCCTGAGTGCCATTTAGTTTGTTAAAGTGCTAGGTTTAACCACTTGAACTTTGAAAGGTTTTACCTCCTTCATGACCAAACATGAATTCTTCTGCGCTCTAGGACCCAGGCAGGTGGCAAATAGATGGAACCAGAACTAAAAAAACAGCGGCCACCAGTGCTTCAAAGGTTGTGCAGCTCCAAACAAGGCTGGGGAAACCCGACCAACACTGCAAAGCGAAATAAAAACGAGAAGCGCACAAACCTTGTGCATTACCTCAGTAAACAGAAATTTATTAAAAAGAAAGGTACTCACAAACAGCGAATAAAATCAGGCATGTAAGTCCTCACAGGGACTTCAGAGATAGAGGGCCAGCGCGAGTCCCATCGTGGGGGTAAGCACTCAGTTCAGCTGACGCGTTTCGAAGGCCAGACCTTCTTCATCAGAGCTCTTACCCCCACGATGGGACTCGCGCTGGCCCTCTATCTCTGAAGTCCCTGTGAGGACTTACATGCCTGATTTTATTCGCTGTTTGTGAGTACCTTTCTTTTTAATAAATTTCTGTTTACTGAGGTAATGCGCAAGGTTTGTGCGCTTCTCGTTTTTATTTCGCTTTACCTCCTTCATGACCAGGCCATTTTTTGCTATTTAGCTTTGCGCTTAACTGGTAATTGCCATACAACGCTGTACCCAAATTAAATCTATATAATTTTTTTCACACAAATAGAGCTTTCTTTTGGTCGTATTTGATCACCATTGGGCTTTTTATTTTTTGCGATACACAATATTTTTTACTTTCTGCTATGAAACGTATCCAATAAATATTTTTAAAAAATCATATTTCTTGATATATTTAGGCCAAAATGTATTCTGCTACATGTTTGGTAGAAAAAACCTCACAATAAGTGTATATTGATTGCTTTGCGTGAAAGTTACAGCATCTACAAACTATGGTATAAATACTATAATTTGTATTTATTTATTTATTTTTGTACTAGTAATGGCAGAGATCAGTGACTGTGATAGTGTGGCGGGCAATCTGACACTAACTGACACTGGGGGAGGGGGGGACTGACTGACACTGGCATCTCCGATGACACTAATACAGTGATCAGTGCTAATAATATACACTGTCATAATATTTACTAGAGTGTACTTTTTTCTGTGACCACTGTTTATTCATAATACTGATTCTGTTAGTTATAGTGACTTTTATACGTTCGTGTTCATTCCTAAGTTCCTAAAATGGCCACATAATCCCAAATACAATTTACAAAATCTTTTTGTGTGTAAAAAAAAACAGCTTATTGTGATTTGGAATTCATGTTTGTGTTCTAAAAACTGTCTTGGTGGTTTGACACAGGAATTTTGTCTGCTCATCTGCCTGCATGCAAATTTTCAGCACTAATAACTTTAAGCACATATATTATATACTTTTCACAGCCAAAAATGTAATGGCACTTGCTAATTCTTACTGATTCACACTACATGTGATTCAGTTGCTTTTGTTCTGCATCCAAAATGCACAGAAGTAGGTTATATGGTTATCAATGTCATAGTTCACATCAGTGCTTGTAGTTCCAGTGCGTTCCGGTTTCACAAAAAAAAGTAGAAGATGCTGCATTTTTCCTGCACAGAACTATAATGGAATGCAGTACAACACATCAAAAATGCACCAGAAAGCACCAGAATGCACCAAAACACACCAAAAACGCACTTGTACCTATTTAAATTGAAGAAAAAGAGAGGGAAAAAAAGAACTGGAATGCATCAAAAACACACCGGAACGGGTCAAAATTGTATAAAAAATGCACAGGAACGTACCAAAAACGCATCAAACACGCGCATACAGAAACGCATCAAGAATATGCATGCATCATACATACTAGGGGGAGTACAACTGGGGGAATCAATAGTGGAGAAGGATTTGGGAGTTCTGGTAGATCACAAGCTTAATAATGGCATGCAATGCCAAGCTGCGGTTTCTAAAGCGAGCAAAATCCTCTCTTGTATTAAAAGAGGTATAGACTCCAGAGAGAGAGAGATATCACTCTACCCCGGTACAAATCATTAGTAATACCTCATCTGGAATATGCAGTTCAATTTTGGGCACCAATTCAAAAAAAGAACATTGGGGAACTGGAGAAAGTAAAGAGAAGGGCAACCAAACTGATACAAGGCATGGAGAGATCAGCTATGAGGAAAGATTAGAGGAACTGAATTTATTCTCTTTGGTGAAGAGGAGATTAAGTGGGGAAATGAGCAACATGTATAAATACATCAGTGGTTCATATAGTGAACTAGAGTTATTCACCCTGAGGTCATCACAGAGGACAAGGGGGCACTCTTTACATCTTGGGGAAAATAAATGCAATCTCCAAACATGGAAAGGTTTCTTCACAGTGAGAGCTGTGAAAATGTGGAATAGACTCCCTCAAGAGTTTTTTTTTTTTTTAATGGTTGAACTGGATGGACTTTTGTCTTTTTTCAGCCAGACTAACTATGTAACTATGCATCCGTAACTCATCTGGACTTCTATGGTGTGAATCGGCCCTTGGGGCTTGTTTGGACTTGTGCTTAGGGGACATTAAAAATGCACAGGGGAGTATGCATGTGTAAGAGTGGAGTTCCAGGCTATAACTAATCTAAAAAATACTCCCTCCCCTCTCCTAACACCTATGTGGACTAACTTGTGTAAGCAAAATTTATGATCTTGTGGAGGCACCTAAACATAGTAAGATGTTTGTCTTCTTCTCTGCTTATTACACTAGACGAGACATATTGTTGAGATGCAAGTTGCTGACCGCACCCACAGTCTTTGGTTGGAAAGCAGCAATTAATGGTGATCTTCCTTTCTATAAACTTACCTACATAAGCCGCAACAGTGCAGCAAAATTTGATCAAATCTGGGCTGGGTGGGTGGAAGCACTGGGTCTCACAGTCGTGGTGTCTACAGTTATTTATCTGAAGATTTTTGTAGCACCCCAACACTGTGTTGCTATCTGTACCTCCTAATCTCATTCCATGCCCTCTGCCTTCTCCTTCCTCCTCCTTTCCCCCAAGCTCCTCCCCTTCCTTCCCCTCCCCCCCACCTTATTCCCCTTGTCTTCCTCTTCTCCCCCCCCCACACCTTCCCCAGCTGGGCACCGGTGTTTGGGTCACACTAAGTTCTTGTTTGACTAGCTTTCGCGGTTCATGTCTTGGGTAAAACACAGAATTTTACCAGGATGCTAATTGTAGGATTCTTCTGTTTTAGGTTATTTGTGTATGCTGTATACCTTGTTGTATACTGACTGCTTGATTTGGTTTTATGTACCTCTGTTTGTCTGTACATAAACGCAACTATTAAAAAAAAAAAATCTTTTTTAAGAAAGATGTATATTTTTCCCTTTTTTGCATCCCCCCTGTGTTAGCCAATGGCAGCTGCATAGGAGGTAAGAGAGCACTCGACCATGGCTAGTAGTGCCTGAGAGTGATGGCGTCACCCATAGGCTTCTATGGCCCGTCCGTCAACGCTCCCTCCTCTCCCCTGCAGCTGCTGCTGGCTGACACAGGGGAGCCAGATCACACGACTGGAGCAGTGCAGCCTAGAAGAAGGTAATTGTATGTATATGTATCTTTCTTACACTGGTTAGCCAGTATAGATATTAGGAGGGGAAGGGAGCATTATTAAGATTGATTATGTATAGCTTAAAATTCCACTTTGAAGTATTTCTTAAGCCAAAATGTTTTTTCCCTTTTTTGGATAGAGCAGGGAATGGTTAAAATGCATGTCAGGTTTTTGCTATCTTTGTTCTATTTAGAACATCTTCCTTCACTTGTTATTCTGTAGACACAGGACATAAGAGGAAACCTCTTAAGATAGGTATATCCCCGTCAGACAGTTGTCTCCTGTACAAGTGTTCCTATTGGAAGATCTCTCCTCTTTTCCTGTTCTGTTGGCAACTCAGATTTTGGATTTTCTCTCAGTTTCTGTCTCAGTAACAGTGGTCACAAACAAAATGCATAGAGTAATTCTCACCTAGAGAAGACACAGACAACATTTGAAAACTGACAGGGGTTCTAACCCATCACTGCTATGTCAAAAAATGTTTACTTTAGATACACATTAATAAAATGGTGGGCATAGACACAACCCATGTCAGGGTGCCAGGTCTTGGACTGCATGCCAACCGTACATAAAAACAGTGTTCATAGATTTTATTTTGTGACCTCAACATCCTATCCATTTTGAAACTATATCCTTTTGTGAAAAAAATGCAAACCAGATAAAGTTTTCTTTTATCAGATAACCTTTCCCGTTTTTATCCTTAGTATAACAATAAAACGTATCTATGTCATTTGGCTTACATCAGTGTATTGATTCGTACAGTGCAACCACATCTGGATAAAGTTCCATCCAATAACATCATCTTACAAAAATAAGAATGATCCATCCTTAGTCTTCTCCATGTCCTTTGTTATATCATACTTATTAAACAGAATAAGATAAGTAGATGTCCTTATTGTTCAGAGGATGGGCAAAATATAATATAAGGACAATAATAAAATTATTACAACATTGAAGGTGCATTAATGTGTGACTCGAAAATCATTGTCGCGTCTAACATGTGATGATGAGTTTGGAGGTGTAGAGGTGCAATTTTGGTATTTACCAGATACTACAAATTAGTATCTACAAGTCAGTTCCCAAACAATGTTATTAATGTCATTCTTACTGGAAAGCCTAGGTTGACTATAGACAGCTAGATGCACCACTGGTCTCCCCTTGATGCTTGCCTATTGATATCAGGGGTACTATAGAGCAGTGCAAAAGATCAGGCCATTCTCCACTATGAAACTAACACTGAGCACAATGCACATTACAATTATTAGGCCTTGGTGTATAAAGTCGTAATATGCCTAATTTTTGTTGTTCCCATTGTAGTCTAGTCATTTGAACTGGATTGTGGACACCATGTTTAACTAGAAACACATTTTGTATAATCCCAACGTTTAGCTTGAGCATTTGAAATCTACTGGGTTATAGGAACCTTTAGTCCTGTGATTGTTGTATGAAAAAAATCCTCTTAAAGCATCCCTAAACCAAAAAACAAATATGTTACAGGGCTTTTTTTCAGTGGGTACGTGGGGAAATGCAGTTCCGGCACCTCCAGCACTGAATGTATTTATTGGCAAGGGGTGTTGGTGTGTGCTAGAGGGTCTACTGATGCTGGATGCTGGGGGATCTATTGTCACTTGAGGGGATCTATTTTAGCATGGTGGTCTATTGTTGCTGGAGAGGGAACTATTGTTGCTGGGAGGTAAACTATTGCTGGAAGGGATCTTCAGTTGAGCGGTGGTGTCTATTGTTGCTTGCTGATGGGAGATTTGTTGTTGCTGCAGGGGGTCTATAGTTGCTGGGGTGGTATGGATTGTGGGGATCTATTGTTGCTGGGGTAATCTGTTGTTGTTGGGGGGGGGGCTATTGATTCTGGCTGCAGGGGAACTTTTTTACTGATTTTCTTGTGATCATTTCAAATTCCAAAATGATACTTGGCTTTGTATTCCCTAAAAGGACCTATATTGGGAGGTGGGTAGGAGGTTCGAACCAAGGGATGGTGCTCAGAGGTGGGTAGGAGGTGGAACCAAGGAACAGTGCTCAGAGGTGCATAGGGAGTGGAAACTCAGAAGGGGGGAGTTTTTGCACCTAGTCTTTGAAAAAAAAAAGCCCTGATATGTAAAACAGCTTACCAGTGCTTGGATGTGGTGGCTGCAAAAGTTTTTTTTTTCAGGTCATTTTCAGCAAGTACAAAAAAATACTTATTGAGCTTTCACACCAATGGTCCGATCAGGCCCACCTGTCAGTTTTTCACTGCCTACTTGTGCCCATTTACACTTGCCTACATCCAATCCAATCCGGTCCACAAAAAAAAGGGATCCATTCTCCATCTAGGCAGATCAGATTTAAGGGCAGTTGGCTGTAAACGGTTAGCAGAGTCTGTTTACGCCTGGCCGCCCATAGAGCAAACTAGGCGCTGTCCGTGTCCGCTCTGCATAATTTGAGCGGACATGGATGTGTCATCTGCCCGCTCTGCACAGAGTCTCTGCTGATCTAATTGGAGTTCACCCTGTGTGAAAGGGCCTTAGCTGAAAAGACAGCAAGAACAATGTTATGTTTTTTACTACTAATCACATCAACTACCATGTACAGTAATTAAAATGTACAAAGGCAGATGTCTTTGAAATCCAGCTTGGGTGACAGATATGCCTCCATAGATAGGGTGGAGAAGTGTGCGTAGCTACCCAGGGATACCAATTGTGCTATCTGCCTGATAACCAAGTGAAAAAAATGGCTTTACATCACAAGGGATAGACTGCAGTGTAAAAAATAATTTAATGCACATTTTTTTTACCTGCAAAAAGATGTTAATTTATTATATTTTTGTATGAAGTGAGCTTATCCTTTAACCTTTGGACAAAACTATATTACCATTTTTGGAAATAATGACAAATGCCCTGTTATACATAAGGTATGAATTGTAACGATAGCTTCATTGTATCATATGTAAAAAATATTTTATTTAAACCACATGTCTACATATTTATTATCATATAATTGTATTTCATATGTATATTTCTATGCAGGGGTGCAGCATTTTATTTTGTTTTTCATAGCTCATATAATTATTATTATACAGGATTTATATAGCACCAACAGTTTGCTCAGCGCTTTACAATATAAACTATAATGTATGCATTAAATGATGTACATAAAATATGCAATGCTACCATGGTTATATTTGTTAATTCTTTTATATGAAGTGTCACAGCTGTTAATTACTTATTTTCTAATTTATGGGTAATTTCTTTCTGTGAATGCAAAGTGATCCACCAGTACTATGCTGTTCATCAGGAACACGTTAATGTGTGCCATAAAGGGAAAGGCGCACTAGTGGATTCTTAATAGACTTTAATGGACAGTAAGTGCCTTTGATTTCGATGCCTTGTTGTTTTACAGTGTTTTGTTTGGCACTGGTGATACAGTAATGTTTAGTAACTGAGCATGCCATGCTGTGGATGCAATTTCTGTCACAGAATAAATTCTAGAATTTAATGATAGATGTACTGATGTAAGGGTGATTTCTATTCAGCTGTCCAGTTGAATCCCAAAAGATTAAACTTAAAAATCAATATATTTAGCTTGGAATGTGTTAAGCGTGATTGTGGCTCTGCTCCTCCCGGCAATGATTATTGCATTCCAAAGACTTTCCAGTGACAGTTCTACACCCCTCCCCTCTGACCCTTTGACTTCCCCAGAATGCTATTTGTTATTATCCCCTTTGGGTGTAGTTCATAAAACCAGGTCTTTGTTTAACACCCATCTATGTCTTACACCATTATTCTCATACTGAGATTACATCACTGGCTTACATGTAATTTTTTACATGCCTTATTTTTGGAAAAAAAAGGAATAATATTTGTTAGCAGCTTTAGAAATAATATTAATATTGTCCCTATGCTGAGTAGATAAGCTATTTATTTGCAAATGAATTATGCTTGTTAGGTTTCTAGCAGGCCAGATATTAAATATGAGACAGATAGATATATCAGATAAATAGAAAGAAATGAATATAGATAAAAAGAAAGAAAGAATAAGAAAGAAAAAAGATCAGAGAAAAAGAAGAGTAGAGACAAAAAGAAACATAATAGATCAGAAAAAAAGAAAGATAAATCAATTAATAGATCAGACAGATTAGATAGATTGATTTATAGATGAGATATGAGGATTGATTTACTAAAACTGGAGAGTGCAAAATCTGGTGCAGCTGTACATGGTAGGCAATCAGCTTCTAACCTCAGCTTGTTCAATTAGCTTTGACAAAAGAAAAAAACAAAAAACTGGAAGCTGGTTGGTTTCTGCAGATTTTACACTCTCCAGTTTTAGTAAATCAACCCCATGGCATAAAAGGAAAAAAAAGGTAATAAATAGATCAGAAAGAAAGAAAGAAAGAACGGAAGAAGGTAAAGAAAGAAGGAAGGAGGGAAAGAGGTAAGGAGGGGAAGAAGGAGGAAAAGATGGAAGGAGGGAAGGAGGGAAAGAAGGAGGAAAAGAAGTAAGGAGGGAAAGAAGGAGGAAAAGAAGTAGGGAGGGAAATAAGGAGGAAAAGAAGTAGGGAGGGAAATAAGGAGGAAAAGAAGAAAGGAGGGAAATAAGGAAGAAAAGAAGGAAGGAGGAAAGGAGGGAAAGAAGGAGGAAAAGAAGGAAGGAGGGAGGAAAAGAAGGAAGGAGGGAAAGAGGGAAGGAGGGAAAGAAGGAGGGAAAGAAGGAAGGAGGGAAACAAGGAGGAAAAGAGGGAAGGAGGAAAAGAAGGAAGGAGGAAAAGAAGGAGGAAAAGAAGGAAGGAGGGAGAAAGGGAGGAAAAGAAGGAAGGAGGGAAAGAAGGAGGAAAAGAAGGAAGGAGGGAAAAAAGGAGGAAAAGAGGGAAGGAGGAAAAGCAGGAAGGAGGGAAAGGAGGAAAAGAAGGAAGGAGGGAGAAAAGGAAGGAGGGAAAGAAGGAGGAAAAGAAGGAAGGAGGGAAGGAGGGAAAGAAGGAAGAAGGGAGAGAGGGAAGGAGGGAGAGAGGGAAGGAGGGAAAGAAGGAGGAAAAGAAGGAATGAGGGAAAGAAGGAGGAAAAGAAGGAAGGAGGGAAAAATGAGGAAAAGAAGGAAGGAGTGGAAGAGGGAAGGAGGGAAAGAAGGAGGAAAAGAAGGAAGGAGGGAGAGAGGGAAGGAGGGAAAGAGGGAAGGAGGGAAAGAAGGAAGGAGGAAAAGAAGGAAAGAGGGAAGGAGGAAAAGAGGGAAGGAGGGAAAGAAGAAAGGAGGGAAAAAAGGAGGAAAAGAAGGAAGGAGGGAGAGAGGGAAGGAGGGAGAGAAGGAAGGAGGGAAAGAGGGAAGGAAGGAGGGGGAAAAAAGGAGGGAAATAAGAAGAAGGGAAAAAAGAAGGAGGGTAAGAAGAATGAGAGAAAAAAGAAGAAGGGAAAGAAAGAAGGAGGGAGAGAAAGAAGGGAAAGAAAGAAGGAAGGAGGGAAAGAAAGAGGGAAAGAAGGGAGGAGGGAAAGAAAGAGGGAAAGAAGGGAGGAGGGAAAGAAAGAGGGAAAGAAGGGAGGAGGGAAAGAAAGAGGGAAAGAAGGAAGGAGGGAAAGAAAGAAAGAAAAAGAAAGAAAGAGGGACAGATGAGGACAATGACTACAGATAGATGATGTCACAGCACATATCTTAGCACATATTGTAATAAGTGTTAATTTTATTCTTCTTGAGTATATTTGATCATCTTCTGCTCTGTCCATAGTGCTGAAACTTTGGAATTTCTTCTGTCCATCTCTTCCATTTCTCCTAGTTTCTGGATGAGCTGTGATTGATTCTACTGTAACCATATTAATATTTATCTGTCAAGCTGGGGCCTGGGAGGGAAAGTCCAGCTAAGCAGAATGGATGCTGCCTGTTAAACAGGGGAGGTGGCGTCACTGTGATGGTTCTGTGGTTGATATAATGGCCTTGTTGTTGTGCGGCCTTTGAAGACATCTTTTCTGTGCAGCTAGGGGACAACTCACAGGGGCTGTGTGCAGAAATACTTACTTACTAACAATATGTCTTTAGAAGGCTGATAATGCTGGAAAAGGAGACCTCACCTTTCACTGTAATGATTGCCCCCTGCATCATTGGACAGACAATGTTTTATATAATGTACTTATAGTCATAGCACACATTCCATGATTTTTACTTGTATTTGTTTCATTTACATAATTGTATGTTACAGTCTACACCCCCCAGCACTCTGATTATACAGATGTGAGTCTCAGTGGATTTCTTGTATAAACAGCTAATTTGAGGAACTCATTAATTTCTGCATGTGCCCCAGATGGTCAGTCAGCAAGCACTTGTGTTGGCTTTTTAGATGTTCCTCCTGCATGACTGATTTTACCTCACGCATCAGCAGAGCTGCAGGGCCACAAAGACATTGGCAGTCATTTTAGGATTTCAATGATGACTGGTTATGTACGGCATCTTACTTCTCTGTATTCTTAAGAGCCTTGTAAAAATACATTCTGAACATACTTTGTAAAAAACACACACACACACATAATATATATATATATATATATATATATATATATATATATATATACAGTTTATATATAGCTTCAGTTGGCTATATATATCAGTTGGCTTATTGTGTTGATTGATCGGATAAAAACTTAAAGAAATGTGGTGTATAATTAATTAAGGTTAATTAGTTATGTAACAAATAAATATACACTCACCAGCGATTTTATTAGGTACACCTGTTCAATTGCTTAGTAACACAAATTGCTAGTCAGCCAATCACATGGCAGGGACTCAATGCATTTAGGCATGTAGACATGGTGAAGATAACCTGCTGAAGTTGAAACTGAGCATCAGAATGGGGAAGAAAGGGGATTTAAGTGACTTTGTACAGGTCATGGTTGTTCGCGCCAGACGAGCTGGTCTGAGTATTTCAAAAACTGCTAATCTACTGGGATTTTCACACACAACCATCTCTAGGGTTTACAGAAAATGGTCCGCAAAAGAGAAGATATCCAGTGCGTGGCAGTTGAGTGGACGAAATTGAGTTTCTGCCAGGTGATTGGCTGATTAGCAATTTGTGTTGCCAAGCAATTGAACAGGTGTACCTAATAAAGTGGCCGGTGAGAGTATATCAACTTATATTTTATAAATATATATATATATCTATATACACAGTATATAAATATATATATATATATATATATATATATATATATACACAGTATGTATATATATATATATATATATACATAAACCTAAAAGTAGGATATACTGGGTATTTTAACTGGCAGTCAGACATGAAGCTATATGAAGGAGAGGGGAATATACAGTACATCTTTTTATAGTAAAGTAGTACTAAAGGCTAAGACCTTTTTGCATGGATATGATCCTTTTAATTATAACACACAATACTGGTAAACTTTTACTTTATATGTAATTGTAATGCTTCATATAGACTCCAGTCTATCAGCCTCCAGCTTCTCTGGGTTCAGTTGCTGATCTTCCCTGCACACAGCCCTTAAAGCGGGGGCCAGCAACCAGCAGATTGTGATCTACCAGTAGATCGCAGTCAGATGTCTGTTATATCATGATTTGGGCTTGCTGGCCCGCCATCCCAGAGAATCAAGCAGAGTGCAATGCAGAGGGACTACTTGTAAAGTTGGAGCTGTAGTAGGGAGCAGGAGCCGTATATCCAATTCCTCCTCTGTAGTTCTGGCTCCACTCCCATGCGGAGCGATACCAACTGTACTGCACCGCTTATTCCGGCTAGCGGTCTCCAGAGTGGTGCCAGCAGCAGGAAAGAAGAGATTGTCAGGTCAGTGTGAAGCAATACACTGGGCATAATAGTATAAGGCTGCTTTCACACCAATGTGCTGCAATTTACCCACACCGTGAGTCAGGGGCGGGCTGACAACTCATGGGGCCCCCGGGCAATAGGGGATCATGGGGCCCCTGTGTCCTTGCCCAAACTCAAAAAAGCCTATGAAAAGGTACCAGGGGCATCTCATGGGGCCCCCTACTGACCCTGGGCCCTCGAGCAGTGCCCGAGTTTCTAAATGGTCAGTCCGCCCCTGCCGTGGGTGTAGTGCAGTGTACCTGCTGCTTTCCTGTGCTCCTGGGTTTAATGAACTTAGCCATAGACTTTTATTATGGCCTGTGTGTTTGGCGCACTTTCTAAAAGCGCACCAAAACTCCATACCATTGCTGGGAGATGGCAGCCTGGCCCAATTTACTTGAATGGGTCATCAATGGCACGTGGTAGCACCCACCAAAAGCAACAGGGGGTTTAATTACTGCTGTGGCATGTGTACACTTTTAGATTCTGTAGCTAAAGGGATTAGGAATTGGGGGTGGTGCAACCACGCACTTAACCGCAGGATTTTACAGAATTGCCCCCCCCCCCAACTTTAAGTGCGAATGAGCTCTAAGGGTGCCATTGCCGACTGCAACTAAGGGCTCATTCACAAGGTGGGGAGGAGGAGATATGTTATCTTCTCATCACCTGATTTAAATTCATGATTGCCGTGCAAGGCGCACAGTAGAGGTCTAAATTGGGTCCCCCACCAGCGCTTCTGGCTCCTTCTGCCTTCAGAGTGCCCCTATAGCAAGCATAGAGTGCCCCTATATCAAGATATAAAAATTTCTGCCTTAGGGATCATGTACACGGGGCGTTTGGAAAACTCTTCTGAATGATGGAAAAACGTAGGTTAAAAAACGTCAGTTTTGCTGGGTTTGCATACTGCGTTTAGCCGTGTTTATGCATGTTTGCATTTAGAAGTTTTTTAAAAGATAACCTCAGGAGACCCTCCCAAATGCCCAGAATGCACTGAAAAAAAGTAAATTCAGTAAAAAAGGCTACTAAAATACCACATGAGTTATTTTATCAAGTCATGCGGTATTTTAATAGTGAAAACATGCATTATGTTTCAGCTGTCACGCTGTGACGGAGCCTTTTTTTTTTTTTCCGCGGAGCAGCGGCGGTGGCGGCAGACATCATGACATCATGATTGACATTGGATCTACTTCGGGGACATTCTTTTATTACAGGACTTGTCAAAGAATGAATCCTGTCTTTTTTCCACACTACAGCTTTTTTTTTGTGAATGGGCAGCGGTACCATGTACCCCATACTCATTCACAAGGGGGGGCCTTGATCTGGGGCTTCCAGATTCCGATAAGCCCCTTGCTCGCAGATCCCCACAACCACCGGCCAGGGTTGTGGGGAAGAGGCCCTTGTCCCCATCAACATGGGGACAAGGTGCTTTGGGGGGGAGCCCCCCTACCCCAAAGCACCTCCCCCATGTTGAGGGCATGTGGCCTGGTATGGTTCGGGGGGGGGGGGCGCTCGCTCACCCCCCCTTTCCTGACCTGCCGGGCTGCATGCTCGGATAAGGGTCTGGTATGGATTTTGGGGGGGAACCCAACGCCATTTTTTTTGGCGTGGCGCTTCTCCTTAAAATCCATACCAGACCTGAAGGGCTTGCTATGGATGGGAGGGGGGACCCCACGCCTTTTTTTTAAATTATTTTTTAATTGCCGATAATTCTTCCTTACATTCAGCTGTCAGTGGGAATCCCTCTGACAGCTGAAACATGATGCATGCTTTTCACTACTAAAATTCAGCATGTATATGTTATTTTATTAGCCTTTTTTAGTGGATTCAAATGGGTTTTTTTAAAAAAATGCTATGCAGTATCCTACCACATACTCAGATGTAGGATATCACTTAGTGAATTGTCCCCTGGATATGGACCTGTCAAAAACGCTTCTAAATGGAAACGCTTATAAACACGGTTAGCCATGTTTAAACGCATTTACAAGCATTTTGCGTTTGAAACGCTGATAAAATCTACTGCTGAACGCACGTTTTCTGCATTCAAAAAAAACAACTGTAAACTCAACTGCCTGTAAACGACTGTAAATGACAATGTGTACATGGACACATAGGAAAACATTAGGGTGAGTTCAGGGGCTGCTGAAAAAAAAGCTGAACAGCTCCTAAACATGAGTTTATCAGCTGCAGTGTACATGAGCCCTTACAATCACTTTAAATCCGTTCCTTCTCCTACCCAGGACTACATGTCCCATGAGTCATTGCTCTTCACAAATTCAGTTCTGAGGCACTTACTGACATGTATGGAGGTATACTGAACTGTGTGTGTGCTGCATTGTGTATACTGACATGTATGAATGATGTACTGAGCTGTATGTGTGCTGCATTGTGTATACTGACATGTATGAATGGTGTACTGAGCTGTATGTGTGCTGCACTGTGTATACTGACATGTGTGACCGGTGTACTGAGCTGTATGTGTGCTGCACTGTGTATACTGACATGTGTGAACGGTGTACTGAGCTGTATGTGTGCTGCACTGTGTATACTGACATGTGTGAACGGTGTACTGAGCTGTATGTGTGCTGCACTGTGTATACTGACATGTGTGAACGGTGTACTGAGATGTATGTGTGCTGCACTGTGTATACTGACATGTGTGAACGGTGTACTGAGCTGTATATGTGCTGCACTGTGTATACTGACATGTATGACTGGTGTACTGAGCTGTATGTGTGCTGCTGTATTTCCTGATATGTGAAGAAATATTGCATTCTGTATGCAGGCCAACTAATTGATAATGAATAGTTGATAACTATTTTTATTATGGAATATAATTGATTATGTTGATTAGTTGTTTCAGCCCTACATATATTTTTCTTATTATTATTATAATACAGGATTTATATAGTGCCAACAGTTTGCTCAGCGCTTTACAATATAAATGGCGACAATACAGCAACAATACAGTTCAATACAAAAGGGTTAGAAGGGCCCTGCTCCTTGGAGCTTACAATCTAAGAGGGAGGTGCTGGTGGTACAAAAGATAATAACTGTGGGGGATGGACTGGTAGGAGGAATCGAAGATTTTGTTATTAGCTGAAGGCAGGATAGGCTTCCCTGAAGAGATAGGTTTTCAGGGATCGCCTAAAAGTTGACAGAGTAGGCGATAGTCTGATATATTGGAGTAGAGAGTTCCAGAGGATGGGGGAGGCTCTGGAGAAGTCGTGGAGACGAGCATGGGAGGAGACAAGGGAGCTAGAGAGCAGGAGGTCATGGGAGAGGATGGTTTGGGTGATATTTGGAGACAAGACTGGTGATGTAATTTGGGGCAGAGTTATAAATGGCTTTATATGTTATTAATGTTTTGAATTTTATCCGTTGTGCAATGGGAAGCCAGTGGAGGGATTGGCAGAGAGGGATGGCAGATACAGAACGGTTAGTAAGGTGGATGAGTCTGGCAGCAGCATTCATGATAGACTGAAGAGGGGGTAGCCTGCGATGAGGTAGGCCAATGAGAAGGGAGTTACAATAGTCAAGGCGAGAGATAACAAGGGAGTGAATAAGTTGCTTAGTGGTTTCCGAGGTTAGGAACGGGCGTATCTTGGAGATGTTGAGGAGGTGAAGTCTACAAGATTTGGACAGTGATTGGATTTGGGGCTGAAAGGACAGATGGGAGTCTAGGATTACACCTAGTACCCTGGCATGAGGGGAGGGACTGATAGTTGTATTATTGATCTTGTTGGAGAAGTCAGGGGAGGGGGCACGGGCTGGAGGGAATAGTACGAGCTCAGTTTTAGAAAGATTGAGTTTGAGGAAGTGGAGTGACATCCATGTTGATATGTGACTTAGTTATACACTATATTATATACTTTTGGAAATATACAGTATATTGCCAAAAGTATTGGAACGCCCCTCCAAATCATTGGATTCAGGTGTTCCAATCACCTCCATGGCCACAGGTGTATAAAATCAAGCACCTAAACATGCAGACTGCTTCTACAAACATTTTTGAAAGAATGGGTCACTCTCAGGAACTCAGTGAATTCAAGCGTGGAACCTTGATAGGTTGCCACCTGTGCAATAAGTCCATCCGTGAAATTCCCTTGCTACTAAATATTCCACGGTCAACTGTTAGTGGTATTATAACAAAGTGGAAGCAACTGGGAACAACAGCAATTCAGCCGCGAAGTGGTAGGCCACGTAAAATGACAGAGCGGGGTCAGCGCATGCTGAAGCACACAGTGCAAAGAAGTTGCCAACTGTCTGCAGAGTCAATAGCTAAAGACCTCCAAACTTCATGTGGCCTTCAGATTAGCACAACAACATTGCATAGAGAGTTTCATGGAATGGGTTTCCATGGCCGAGCAGCTGCATCCAAGCCTTACATCACCTAGTGCAATGCAAAGCGGCAGATGCAGTGGTGTAAAGCACGTTGCCACTGGACTCTAGAGCAGTGGAGACGTGTTCTCTGGAGTGACGAATCACGC
This sequence comes from Staurois parvus, assembly GCF_062004578.1. Classification (NCBI taxonomy): domain Eukaryota; kingdom Metazoa; phylum Chordata; class Amphibia; order Anura; family Ranidae; genus Staurois; species Staurois parvus. Next base: position 335,086 of record NW_028318337.1, on the reverse strand, counting down.
TTCTCTGTCTGGCAATCTGATGGACGTTTCTGGGTTTGGCGATTACCAGGAGAACAGTACCGTATTTTCCGGCGTATAAGGCGACTGGGTGTATAAGACGACCCCCTAATTCTCCAGTTAAAACATAGGTTTTGGGCTATACTCGTCGTATAAGACTACCCCCCTTCTGAGGCAACACCATTTAACCCCTAGCCTACAGGGCACTTATACCCACTTCCCTCCAGGCCAATTTTCAGCTTTCAGCGCTGTCACACTTTGAATGACAATTGCGCGGTCATGCAACACTGTACTCATATGAAATAGGTGGCACTGATGGGCACTGATGAGGAGGCACTGGTAGGTGGCACTGATGGGCATTGACAGGCATCACTGATGGGCACTGAAAGGCAGCACTGATACATGGCACTGATATATGGCACTGATAGGCGGCACTGATAGGCAGCACTGACTGGCACTGTTAGGTGGCACTGACTGGCACTGATAGGCAGCACTGATGCACATTGATAGGCGGCGCTGACTGGCACTGATAGGCGGCTCTGACTGGCACTGATAGGTGCCACTGATTGGCAGCACTGATAGGTGGCACTGATGGGCATTGACAGGCATCACTGATGGGCACTGAAAGGCAGCACTGATGCATGGCACTGATAGGCGGCACTGACTGGCACTAATAGGTGGCACTGATTGGCAGCACTGATAGGTGGCACTGATTGGCATTGATAGGTGGCACTGACTGGTACTGATGGGTGACACTGAAAGTCAGCTCAGATGGGCACTGATATGTGGCACTGATCATTGTATTGGTGTCACTGGGATGTCATTGACAGCAAGTCAGTTCCCCCCAGTGTCAGAATGTTCGCCACAGTCCTGCAGTCCTGCTATAAGTCACTACTAGTAGAAAAAACATTACAGTATTTATACCGCCATTTGTAAACGCTATAACTTTCACGTAAACCAAATCATTTACACGTATGGGTTTTTTCGAGCAAAGACATGTAGCAGAATATATTCTGGCCTAAATTTATGATGAAAGTTGATTTTTTGCAATTTTTTTACTGGACGTGTTTAACCTCCCTAGCGGTATGATTATTTCATATTTTTGGTGCTGAAAGTGGTACCATTATTTTGCATGGAAATATGTAGTTTTTTTATTGTAGGCTGTAATTTTTAGGAATAACTCACTGAAATCTGTCTGAACAAGATTCTAAATCATACATTTAATTCAATAATATAATCAAACCAAAAACACTGAAATTTGAAATATAGCGCCAAGTTCGCACATCGCTGAGCAAAGTCGCAAAATAGTTTTCAGTGTCTGATGACGAATTTCTCCACGAATCATTATCACTCAATTCTGCAAGTAGTTCTGATTTACTATCGCTGTTCTCTAGCTGATCTAAACCTGCTTTTGACCTAAAGGGACACTTTTTGGACGCCATGGACTTTTCTAAGTTTCCAGGCAGAAAGAACAATCAAAATGCAGACAGGGACAGGACAAAGCACTAGGGACAAAATGTATGTGAAATGGGTTGAAACAGCAATGTTTTACTATGTAAAATTGTTTTGAAAAAAATGACATTTTTTTTTAATTTTCAAATTTCCCGCCGCCGGCGGCGCCCGTACGTCCCGACGTCACAGGGACCGGAACACAGGAGGCAGATGCTGGCATCAGCCAGGGGAGATGGCCGGGGACGCTGCAGGGGACACATCGTGGGAGCCAAGGACAAGGTAAGTGCTGCAGGGACTCCCTATGCAGCGCCGCATGGTAAGCCCGAGTGTAGCTCGGGGTTACCGCTTTTGGTATAGACATTTTACCCCGAGCTACACTCGGGAATACCGTTAGGGAGGTTAATAGCAAAAAGTCAAAAATATTGTTTATTTCTCAAAATTGTCTGGCTTTTTTTTTATAGCGCAAAAAATAAAAAATGCACAGGTGATCAAATACCACTGAAAGAAAGCACAATTCATGGGAAAAAGGACGTAAATTTCATTTGGGTGCAGCGTTGTTGGCCTGGTCAGGAAGGGAGGTAAATCCTCAGGCGGGCAAGTGGTTAATGGTTTCACAAAGCAGTTACATTCCCGGTGTGCCAGAAACGCTAACTGTAACATTTGCTTTGTGATGTCAACCAACCTGTCCAACCATCAAATGGCTGGTGTCATAACTGATCACATGTGCAGCACCATGGCAATTGCAGATCAAACAGGGGCTAAGGTGGCAGCTTCCTTGACTGAAAATGATAGAAGGATTTCGTTCTGCTTTAAGATGACTCACCATGGGGAAGAAATGTCTTATATTTGTGTAGCTTCCATGGTTTTGGTTATATAATAATTAGATTGTAAGCTCCGAGGAGCAGGGCCCTCCTAACCCTCTTGTATTGAAATGTATTGTTGCTGTATTTTCTCCCTTTATATTGTAAAGTGCTGAGCAAACTGTTGGTGCTATATAAATCCTGTATAATAATAATAATAATAACTAGAAAAGCTACAATTTCTGGGGAAATTGTGTGAAGTGTTCTTGCCTCCACCAGTAGTCTACAACTGGAGTGGGTGGAGCAACTGGGTGAAGTGGCTTGTCACTCTGCTGCCTGCTCACACACCTGGGTTCCTATGGCAACTCATTCTACAGCAAGGGCAGAGAAGAGCAGTTAAAAACAAACTGCTCCAACTTGCTCACTTCACTGGCGGTTGCCATCTTCAAACGGTTGTAGTTTAAAAATTATAAATCCTACACCGAAGAGCTTTATATTGTGAGAATCACAAGACCCAGACCTACATTTTGATGTATGTCTCTGAAATATTAAAAATGAAAGCACAGCCGCAGTTTAGAAATTGCCTTTCAAATTTGAGGTGGCTAGAGTGCAGTTTCAATGAATGTCAATGGGCGGCATGAGTTGCAAACAAATGGTCATATTGTGAAAACTATCAGAACTATGGCTTAGCCGTGGACATTTTTTAGTAGCAGCAGGGATAGCTGAATGTTTTGATATAAGATTCATGTAGGTGGGCTTGAAAATGAGGGAGTGATGGCAGTTTAGAAATCATGTCCTGATTTTTCAGCTCCCACTCTAGCTTTTGTCAGCTCCCACTCTAGTTTTGAACATTCCGCCATTCTTTCCTATAGGACCAATTTCACCACAAAAACGCCGATATTTCGTGAACCATTCGGCGAAACGTTCCACAAAGTAATAGCACACCAATCCGGAACAATCTGCACGTTTCGGTATATTACTGTCTATGTAGTGTAAAAACTGTGGGAGGAGTTGGGGTGGTAAATTTGGTTATAATAAGAATATATATGTGAGATAACAGTAAGTGGTCTTGCCATGCAAGAACACTTAATAAAAAAAGCATTGCAATCCCAATGCTGCATTGTAAAATAACACAAATTTTAAAAAGGGTAGACTGTTTTTAAAACTGATTGGGAAACTGGAGCAGTTGTGAATGGTAACCAATCGGCCTCTCTCTTTCAATTTCAAAGCTTAAAAAAGCTGAAAAAGATAAAAAGATAAAAGATAGAAACTGATTAGTTGCCCTGTACAGCTGCTCCAGATTCTGTCTGCTCCATTTTTAATAACCCCCCCCCCCCAATGTAATTATGCATTGTTTAGTTGATGGTCCCTGATTGTCAATAATATCAATAAGGCTCATCAGTACGTAGTATAAAAACTGGTCCCTGGTAACCACCCGTTTTTTTTTTCTTTACGTTGGCCAGAATAGTGAACTTTTCTATGAAATTCTAAGCCCGAACCCTCTGTTTTTTTCCTTACAGTCCTTTTCACAGTATGTCACTTAGTAACAAGGCATGGAATGTTTTTCCTCATCTGATCTCTTGCTGGAGCTTGGATCAGGGCATCAGGATTGGTTGTTGCCATGATACTTTTTTCTTGCCTTCACATCAGGATTGGTTGACATTGTGCACGATTTCCATAAATGGGGTCGGCTGGAGTTCTGTATCCACAGACAGTGACATCACAGAGACACCTCTACAGAAATGATTAATTCCATCTCCGGCTGCTACGGCCTGCAGTGATTAACACGTTCTCTGCCGCAGACAGTCGTAGGGACGATTCATCTCTGCGTAGTTACTGATTTTCAAGGCAGTTGTTAAGGCCCATGCTGTTAAATTTAATCAATCTAAAAAATTTAATTATGTAAAAAAAAAAAAGTCATAAATCTCTTAGCCATTTATCTAATTAACATATGTGATAGCATATGTTAAATATTTACAGAGACGGGCACAAGATTTCAAAAGGGGAGATACTGTTTATTATTTATTTATTTATTATAGGCACTTATATAGCGCCGTCAATTTACAGAGCGCTTTACATATATATTGTACATTCACATTAATCCCTAACCCTCAAGGGCCATACAATCTAAGGTCCCTAACTCACATTCATACATACACATACTAGGGCCAATTTAGACAGGAGTCAATTAACCTACCAACATGTCTTTAGAGTGTGGGAGGAAACCGGAGTACCCGGAAGAAACCCACACTGGCACAGGGAGAACATGCAAACTCCAGGCAGGTGGTGCTGTGGTTGGGATTTGAACCAACAACCCTAGTACTGCCAGGTGGAAGTGCTAACCATTTTGCCACTGTGCTGCCCATTATGCCTTTCAATATCCATATTGCATTGGATATACAGTTGCAAGAAAAAGTATGTGAACCCCTTGGGATTATGTGGAGTTTTGCATGAATTGGGCATAAAATGTGCTCTGAACGTCATCTGAGTCACAACAATAGAAGAACACAGTCTGCTGAACATAATACTACACAAACATTAGATGTTGCCATGGTTTAATTGCACATAACATGTAAACATTTACAGTGCAGGGAGGAAAAAGTATGTGAACCTTTGGACTTAATAACTGGTTGACCCTCCTTTGGCAGCAATAACCTCAACCAAACGTTTCCTGTAGTTGCAGATCAGACCTGCACAATGATCTGGAGTAATTTTGGACCACTCCTCTTCACAAAACTGTTTCAGTGTAGCAATAGTCTTGGGATGTCTGGTTTGAATTTCTCTCTTAAGGTCATGCCACAGCATTTCAATCGGGTTGAGGTCAGGACTCTGACTGGGCCACTCCAGAAGGCATATTCTGTGCTGTTGCAGCCATTGTTTTGTTGAATTACTTGTATGCTTTGGGTCATTGTCCTGTTGCATCACCCATCCTCTGCGGAGCTTCAGTTGGCGGACAGATGGTCGTACGATTTTCTGCAAAAGTCTTGATAAACTCTGGAATTCATTTTCCCATCAATGACAACAATCCGTCCAGGCCCTGAGGCAGCAAAGCAGCCCCAAACCATGATGCTCCCTCCGCCATGTTTTACAGTGGGGATGAGGTTTTGATGTTGGTGTGCTGTGCCTTTTTTTCTCCACACATAGTGTTGTGTGTTCTTCCCAAACAACTCAATCTTGGTTTCATCTGTCCACAGTATATTTTGCCAGTAGTGCTGTGGAACATCCAGGTGCTCTTTTGCCAACTTCAAACGTGCTGCAATCTTCTTTTTGGACAGCAATGGCTTCCTCCGTGGTGTCCTCCCATGTACTCCATTCTTGTTTAATGTTTTCCTTATTGTAGATGTGTCAACAAAAATGTTAGCATGTGCCAGAGATTTCTGTAGGTCTTTAGCTGACACTCTGGGATTCTTCTTTACCTCATGCAGCATTCTGAGCTGTGCTCTTGCAGTCATTTTTACAGGACGACCATGCCTAGGGAGAGTAGCAACAGTGCTAAACTCTCTCCATTTGTAGACAATCTGTCTTAGCGTGGACACATGAACATCAAGGCTTTTGGAGATACTTTTGTAACCCTTTCCAGCTTCATGCAAGTCAACAATTCTTGATCGTAGGTCTTCTGAGAGCTCTTTTCTGTGAGGCATGGTTCACATCAGACAGTGCTTCTTGAAACCAGTAAACCCAAAACAGGTGTGTGTTTTTTAAAGGCAGGACAGCTGTCAGCAACACATCCAATATCATCACACTGATTGGAGTCAAGGTTGGCTCACTCCTGGCTCCAATTAGCTCTGGGAGAAGTCATTAAGCTAGGGCCTCACATACTTTTTCCTCCCTGCACTGTGAATGTTTACATGTTATGTGCAATTAAACCATGGCAACATCTAATGTTTGTGTAGTATTATGTTCAGCAGACTGTGTTCTTCTATTGTTGTGACTTAGATGACGTTCAGAGCACATTTTATGCCCAATTCATGCAAAACTCCCAAGGGGTTCACATACTTTTTCTTGCAACTGTATGTAGGAATTTTACATATAATGTCTACCGGAAATATAGTGAATTTTTCTTATATGTCCTACAATGAAAACATATTTTCAAGCTTAAATCTTGGTAGAAGTTTTAGAGAAGCTTCATTGGCGTTTCATTTTTTGCAGTCTTCCTTTTTCCAGTGTACTTCCTTCTATTTGGAATCCCACCTATATGATATTATAGGTATACATTTTTGAGCATCAGTGTTTTAAACTGTTTATCTTTTTATTGCATACAGGTGTGTGCACGGATTGGATTGGTTGGCTCTCCTGCCTCCTACGATCAGCTGGTCCGCCAGGTAGAAGACTTAAGAAAGGAGAACTCCCACCTAAGGAGGGAGCTAAAGGACAACAGCAGCCAGCTGAGCCGCCTTGAGCATGACACATCGGACATGAAGGTAAGGGAAAAATGCTGAAAGCGTGGAAGTCAGCTAAGTGACTCAAGGATAGCATCAGGGATAATAAGAAAAAGAATACTAAAGCATCGGGAAATTCTAAAATTGAAGTTAAGAGGTGACCTGTACCGACATACATATGTCCATACTTACTTTCATACATATGTATGCTGGCATGCATTGTTTGGATGTTTCTCAATATACATTATTTAAAAACAAAAAAAACACAACAATTTTTTGGGAAAAATATAGACATACGGGACCAGATTATGGAGCACAGATTTCTGATTTTACTCCAGAAACAAAGCAGTACTAAAGCAAAAAACAACATTTAGAGTGGTTGTAAAGGAAAAAAAACAAAAACAAACATGTCTATACTTACCTGCTCTGGCAATAGAATTGCACAGAGGGGGCACTCGTGTAGGCTCGCTCCCAAGACCTGCTGCTGCATCCATTGACACAGACACTGGGTCTCAGTCCTACCTCCCGCTCCCTCATAACTGGAGTTGATTGACAGGAGTGGGAGCCAATGGCTCCTGCTGCTATCGATCTGCCCAGGAAGAATGGACAAAGCCAGGAGAGCCACAGCTTTCATGTACAGCGCTGGATAGTGATGGGGCTCAGGTAAGTATAAGGGGGCATGAGGGGGAAGTATGTGACACAGAAGGTTTTTTACCTTAAAATGAACTAAGGTAAAAAACCTTGAGGCTTTAGAACCACTTTAATATATTGCAGCTTACCAATCAATAAATTTGGTGGCTGCATTAGTTTTTATTTTTATTTCCATTATTTTCACCTGGTGAAAAATTTGCTTGTGCATTTCTATGAATTAATAAGTGTCACTGCTGGGTTCCAGATCTACTCTCTTCATTAAATCCATGTCCCATGGTTGTCTATGGCAATTAGAGCACTAAACAGCATCGTAGTGTCGTTCATCCATCTATCCATTTATTTAAACGTGAGCGGTGCAGTACATCACCAGGGAAGGATTTTTAATATATATATGTGTAAATTTGTATTTTTTTTTTTTTTTTTTTGCACACTTCTTATGGTTCTTATGATTTTATGATTGTCACTAGTTTCAGTAATTTTATTTATACATATATATTTATATTTTCATGTTTACTTATACTATGTCAATTGCCCCTGTGACCCCTCCCCCTGCATATGGGAGTGTCCAGGATGGCCCATGTGACCTTTGGTTCAACTACTAGTGAGCATATATAAGAGGGAGCAGACATTTGGTCAGTTGGCTCTGAGGAAGAAGCAAGTCCTCGAAACTCGTCAGCCTATTGGATATCTACACTCCCTATTGCGGACTGTTACTCAGCGCGGTGTTGACTAAGCTGTTCTTTTATGACGTGCCTTGACTTTATTGTCGTTTGTGAGTACAACACCTACTTTATGTCTTATTAAATATTTTTTATGGTAATGCACTAGGCCTGTGCGCCCTCTGTTTGTTCTTTCCTCTTAAAGGGCTCATTAACTGAGCATATTGTATAGTGGATGAGCTAGTTAGATAGCTCAGATGTATCCAAAGGATGCCTGCAAAAAGTTATACAGACCTGAAGGGCAAACACAGTAGTGGAAACAACTGAAGGCTAATGGCAGTTCGTGTAACAGGTATAGATCAATACATCCCTTGTGGGTGAGGCCAGTAACCATCAGGTTGAGATAATGTTGATTTACTGCACATACAGCGGCAGCCACCACATAAACTGTGCCCGCAGCCTCTGACCACTCCAAACACTGTTGTTGCTCTCCTCGGTAGTGTCCGAACCTCCACTTGTGGAATATAGCAGATTGAGATGAAGTATCTTTCTGGACTAAGCTGAACGTTTGCGGCCTCCAAATACCAGACATGCCTTGAATGTTAACTGTTACCGTTACTACTGGGCTTATGTTAGTTCACAACTAAACTTTCAAGCCATCAAATGGCTGGGGTCATAGCTGATCACATGTGCAGCACTATGGCAACAGATCAAACAGAGGCTGTAAAGCAGGGCTCTCCAAACTTTCTAGACAAAGGGCCAGTTTACTGTCCTTCAGGCTTTGGTGGGGGCCAGATTGTGGCCAGTGGGATTTGAAAATGTCCTGATATCAGTGGGCATAAACAATGCACCATCATTGGTTTTATCAGGAGGAATAGTGCCCCATTGTTTTTATAAATGGAAAGAATAGTGCCCCATCGAAGGTATCCCATTGTTCGTGCCCAGGCCCGGACTGGGACAAAAAAATAGGCCTGGGCACTTTGGACTGAGCAGCCCTTTCTTTGGAGCCCTGTGGCGGAATGCCAGGGCCCGGTCGCAAGAGCGACCTTTGCAACCCTGGTAATTCCGGCACTAGTGTGAAAGAAAGGAGAGAAACAGGAGACAGAGAGTGAGAAAGAAAGAGAGGTGTATAAAAAGAAAGAAGGAAGAAGGCAAAGAAGGAAAGAGGGAAAGAAAGAGAGAAAGAAAGAAAGAAAGAAAGAAAAAAGAAAAAGGAGAGAGAGAGAGAAAGAAGAAGGGAGGAGAGAAGAGATATGCTGACAGATCCCCCGCAGCACTGGATGAGGAGGGGGCCGCTGGAGGAGAAGAGGGAGGGGGGCTGCTGGAGGAGATGAGGGAGGGGGCAGCTGGAGGAGATGAGGAGGGGGGTACTGGAGTAGATGAGGAGGGGGGCCGCTGAAGATGAGGGAGGGGGGCCACTGCAGGAGATGAGGGAGGGGGCCGCTTGAGGAGATGAGGGAGGGGGCCACTGGAGGTGATGAGGGGGGGCGCAGGAGGAAATGAGGGAGTGGGCTGCTGGAGCAGACGAGGAAGGGAGACTGCTGGAGGAGATGAGGAGGGGGGCCGCTGGAGGAGATGAGGGAGGTGGCCGCTGGAGGAGATGAGGAGGAGGGCTGCTGGAGGAGATGAGGAAGGGGACCGCTGGAGGAGATGAGGGGGGCTCCTGGAGGAGATGGGGGGCTGCTAGAGGAGATGAGGGAGGGGGGCGGCTGCGGGGGAAGATGGGGAGGCTCTGAAGCAGATAAGGGGGGGCCGTGGGGGGAGCATACAGGAGCCAACCACATGCAGGAGATGGATAGGAGAGGTGGCTGGGCAGCACATGGAGGAACCAAGAACTGCACGGTCCTCTCTCCTATCCAAGCATCCCCGGCCCACCAGGCAAATGCCCGGTTTGCCCTATGGCCAGTCTGGGCCTGTTGATGCCAATTGGTGGAATAGTGCCCCAAGGGCTAGATAATAAAAGCAAAGGGCCACATCCAGTTCCTGGGCCCCGCAGTTTTGAGACCACAGCTGTAAAGGATAGGAAGGTTTCCACCTTAAAGCTGAACTTTGGCTAACACTTTTTTTAAGCAATTACAGCAACAGTTTTTTATTCTTTTGGGATAAAGGTTTTACATACAAGAATAATATCTGACTATTGTAAGTACACCTTCCCGTGCTAAATAATTTGTCACAACCCTCTATCTTCTACTATTGCTGGACAGCTTGTTCTGCTAAAGTAAGTTAAAAAATCCCATACTTAATGGTTGGTTCACCAGATGAAAATAAAGGATAAAAGCCTAAAATAAAATGAATGCAGCTACCACATCTGGTAAGGTGCAACATAATACATGTTTGTTTTTGGATTTAATACCGCTTTAAGACACCTTTTCTTTGCAAAGGTATAAAACCTGGAGAAAAAAAAGCTGTTGCAAAATTGCTAACAATATGACTGTGTAGCATAATTAGTATACCTAAATATAGATGCTGATATGAGGCATACACACAGCAGTTGCTCAGTCGGTGTAACAGTGTAACAAATTAGAACATTTCCTAACAAAGCCTAGTTCTACATATATAAAAAGAGATTATAAAGGTAGCTCTACCCCTTAGAAGTCGCTAGAGATTTGGGTCCTCCTATAGTCCTGCACAGCCAGGCAACACGCATTCCTCACTGACTTGCATCCAGGAGACAATAACTAGTCCTTGAGCTTGGGTTTTTTAAGTTTTAATAGGGGAATTGAACTGGGATGGGGTAAAGGGTGTATGGGATGCCCAAGGGAACTGGAACTGAGGACACCTTCCTGGAACTATGTACAAGTCTTTACATAGCAAAATTCTCTTCTTGGAGAGCTCTTCAGTCTTTCCTGGTCTGAAGGAATCCCTGGGTAAGGGATCCAGTGCCTGCCACCTTACAATTAACAGTCCCAGGCAAGGAGCTAATCCAGTTTCCCACCAGAGTGCTTCTTTCCCCTTAACTGGCCCAGGGGGTGTAGGATTAGTCACTCAGTCCTGTTCCTATGAGCTCAAAGGTCAGTAGCTGCTTCTAGGCCTTTAGCTGGGCTGGCTCCTTCCCTTCTGCACAGGTAGTTCGCGCTTTGGGGACCAATGAGGGCTAAGCTTTCATTCTCTCCAGCATCAGTGCCTGGAGGTGAGCCCTTACCCAACTGGGCCTCCTTCCAGGCTTCTGTACCTCAGCATTCTTACGCTATCTTCCACCCGGACTCTCCTGCTGCTGAGCAGGCTCTAACACATTTAAAGACTGGCCCCATGCCAAGCCTTCTACTTGGGGATTGGTCAGAGTCCTCCAGGTTTGCAGGCCAGCTCCTCCTCATCCCTGCCCATTGCTTGTAGAATCTTCTCCAAGATTCTAGAGCAGGGGGAGGTGTCAAGGAACTGACCTGCTGAGCCCCTCAGTCCTGACCTAAAATAACCCCTCTGCCTCAGTCCAGGCTCCTACTCAGCCTTCTAGCTGATAAAAACTTGAAATAGCTCCCCGTAGCTACCTAGGAGGGTGCTACACAAACAAGGATTTCTGAAGAACAAAAATCTGCAGAATTTTTTCCGATATCAATGGAACAGGAGGCAAAGTAAAGTTTTCCATTGGGGATGCCTTTCCAGTAATAGCTGTCAAAGGAAGCACTCACTGGACAGAGTTAAAAGGAACCATGCCCAAGTTTGATTGTTATCCCGCTGGCCTACACTCATGCTGTACTTTAAAAAAGGTGTTCCCAGGCAGACTTACATCTTCCAGACCACAGCGATCCTTGCTTATGTGGTGAATGAGTTATGGAGAGTCCTGTGCTCTGTCATATATTGTGCCTACACAGAAGCAAACTATTATAACTACAAGGGGGACCCTCTCTTCTTCCAAGTGGTCCCAAGCACAGGATGCTTAACTGTTCCCAAGCATGGTTTTGAGCAATGTGATATATAAAAAGGTATGTTTTTTTTAGAGAAGGCATACTTGTAAAGAATAATCTATGAACACAAGCACATACATGGTCAAAGAATAGTAACGCACCTCCATCACTCATGATATTGTTTTTTTCCTTAGAGAAAGCTAATGGTTGCTACTAATGAGCACTTAGTACAGTAGCAGTACAGTAGCAGATAGTGGAATATGCATTACTTTTTCCAGAACCATTAAGTTAGCTCAGATGAACAATCACTGGACAGAGGGGAACACTCAACGGTGTTCATTTGAGAACAGAAAATCACTTAAAATGAATATATAATAAGAGCCTATCTGACTACAGTGATATGATTGATTTTAAAGAGACAAACAGAAAAAACCCCAATATATAAACATAGACATTTTTGTATTATAGTAAAACAGCATTTAATACTGAACAGTCAATACAAAACTAAAACATCATATCTGACAGGTTGGACCAGAATTGGACATTCCAAATCACTAAATATCATGCTTTTTGTTATGCTTTCCTGGTACTACTATATTCTACATAATGTAGTACCAAATAGAATTTTAAAATGTAGACTGCATCCCAGCATTCAGGAGACTTGCGAACTTGGAGAAAAGATTTCACTTCCAGAGTCCCCAAGCATTTGAAACTACTTCCTACCCATAGGCCATGTAAAGTACAGGTGAAACTCAAAAAATTTGAATACCGTGCAAAAGTTAATTTATTTCAGTAATGCAACTTAAAAGGTAAAACTAATATATGAGATAGACTCATTACATGCAAAGCAAGATAGTTGAAGCCGTCATTTGTCATAATTGTGATGATTATGGCTTACAGCTCATGAAAACCCCAAATCCACAATCTCAGAAAATTAGAATATTACATGCAATCAATAAAACAAGGATTGTACATAGAACAATATCGGACCTCTGAAAAGTAAAAGCATGCATGCATGAGTACATACTCAGTATATATACAGCCTCAGGTTGAAGTGGTTATACCAGCATCATGACTGAAGATATATTCATAATCTTGGTATTGTTGTGTTTTCATCTGGCAATTCTCTTTAAGGGCTCGTTCACACTTGACTGTTTTACCAACTCTTGCCAACTCTTGCCAAATGCCCCAAGCATTGGTTCGGCGTTTGCGGAGCGTTTTTTAAACGCTGCATGTGCGGTTCAGCGGCAGTTGCTAGGTGTTTGCCGAGCGTTAAAAACGCCCCACAAACGCCTATAATGAAGTTTGAATGGCGTTAACGCCCCGCAACCGCGTCGCAACCATAGACTAGAATAGGAGGCTTCAACGCCTCCTGACTCGACCAGAGGCGTCCGTTTAGCCGTGCCGCGACGCTAACGCTCCCGCAATGTGCAGAATCGTCCGAGGCGTTTGGGAAGCGCTTCCCCAAACGCCTTTCTGCCGCCTGCACACAACGCTAGTGTAAACGTAGCTTTAGGAAAAAGTGATCTGAGCTTTTACAGGTGGCCCCCAGCCACCACCTCTGCCTTTACTGGGCTCTCAGTCTCCTGTACCATCAGGGAGAGCAGTACCAATGCAAACAGTGGTATACACTTCCCTGGACGTAGACGAGGAACTGACATTGTTCCTCCCACCGTGTGATGTCAGAAACCGGAAGCAACAATGATTTTGTCACTTCCAGTTTCGGTCTCATGGAAACCATCCATTACCATAATTGTAAAAGCATCTGATTAAACTGGTCTCAGTTTGATCAGATGCTTTGGGGTCAGGGGAGACCCCAATAGACCCCAGATCTCTCCATAAAGAGGACCTGTTACAGCCCATGCTATCACAAGGGATGTGATAGCAATAAAGTTGATCTAAAAAAATAAAAATAAAATCACAGTTTAAAAAAAATGAAAATAAAATAAATGTTTTTAAAGTGTCCCCTCCACTGCAAATGTGATTGCGCACATAAGTAATGTGAGGTATTGCTGTGATCTTCAAAGCAAGAGCAATAATTCTAGCACCATACTTCCTGTGTAAAATGGTAACCTATAAAGGCGTTTAAAGCATTGCCTATGGATAATTTAATGTACCTTAGTTTGTCACTGTTCCATGTGCATGTGAACTTTTAAAGCGTGACATGTTTAGTATCTATTTACTGAGTGAAACATCTTTTTGTTTTATATTTTATAAAAAAAAATGGGTGTTATATTGTGTTTGTGTTCAAAATTCATTAAAATGTATTTTTTCCAAAACATTGTGTTTGAAAAATCATTGTGCAAATATTGTATGACATAAAAAAATTGCAATGCCCACCATTTTATTTTCTAGACCTTATGCTTAAAAAATATATAATGTTTTTGGGGTTCTAAGTAATTTTCTAGCAAAAAATGCTGACTTTTACATGTGTGAGAGAAATGTCAGAATTGACCTGGTAGGCAAGTAGTTCATAAGCTGTTGGATTAGTGATCACTTCAGTATCTATCCACAATGGAAAAAATATTTAGCAAGGCAAACTGTGGCAACTCATAGCAATATTCAAATTTAAGCTGGCCATAGACAGATCTAAAATTGGCCTATTCAGCAAGGACTGGCCAAATTTATCTATGGCTTCCCCGCTCAGGGGAAGTTGATCTAATGATCAGCTTCTCTCAAATGGGACTGTTGGAAATTTTTCATTCAGTCAGTGCATGCAGCCAATCGATCAGTGTATTCTGACAACGGGGAGGATTCCTCCATCCACCTCACATGTGGGGGAATCCATTCATTCTTTTCTGATCAGCCAGCTGGCTAATAAAACAAATGATCCATCTATGGCCAGCCTTACTCTTACATTGAAACACTAGGTACTAAATTTTACCATTACTTATTACACATCCTTTATTAATATATGTATGTCCTTTATACATATATGTAAAATTAAGGAAATATCTAAACTAAGATATTTATATACTAACTAAGGTACAGTGAGACGAATTATCTATTGTATTCCTTTATCTTTCAGTAACTTGAGTGCCAAGGTTTCCTGTAGAGGAGATGGTGGAGCTGTTACCTCAAAACAAGAACAGTGGCGTGATCATTGATCACCCTGAGCAGAATAGCTCTAGACAAATGGTTATAAGCTCATCATGCTCGTTTTTTATATTATTAATTATATCAGTGATATGTTTGTTAGTTTTCGGATATTTACCTACATGTTGTGAAAAGTGTAGTCTATGTGATTTTTTTTTTGCATAGGAATAGGTCAATTTTATTTTCTTTACAAAGCATTGCTATTCGGGTTTTCGACACTTGGCAGGATATTTCATCCATTAACTAGACCCCACTAAAGTGGCTAGGGATGTATGCATCTCCCACTGGCATGATTCAGTAAAGGTGACCATTTTCTTTGTATGAAAAACTCTAAAATCGTTAAACTTGTAAGGTTTAAATTTTGCTTATCTTATGCATATATTTATTTTGTTTGGTTTAGGAGGTCCTTAAACATCTTCAGGGCAAGCTTGAACAGGATGTTGGCACATCGGCAAGTCACTGTGACATACTGGATCAGATGAAAGGTAAAAAAAAAAGTTGTGTAAAATAACAGGATAGCTCAATGCTGTTTTCCTATTAGATACAATGAGAATTTTGTAGCGTCAAATATGTATCACACACAAAGGATTCCCCTCAGTGCTTTAATTAGGCTTTTAATTTGCATCTTTCTGCCTAATCACCCTTCTTTACCAATTACATGCACCAATTACATGCGTTTATTATATTCATGTGTAAAAAATAAAAATGTTTACATTTATTTTTTATTTTAAATCAGGCAAACATATAATATTGAAAATTAATATTTTGTATTTTCATATCAATGCAGCCTATAATACTTTTTTTCAAAACATTTTTTTTCATTTTTAAAGCATCAAAATATAAATATGGGCATATTAGTATTTTATATTTATCACTTGCTTCAAGCAGGCGGATGTTCCAATTTATACTACTGCTATGTTCTTAAGAGCCTATGTTGTTACCAAAGCCATTTATGGTACTGTGATCTCTGCCACATTACATTTTAAAGTGAGACTGCTTACTCCCGGAACAAAGGATCGTGATACAGGATGAAGTGGGTGTGCAGCAGACTAGGTGTTAAGTGTTTTGGGGTAGACTTTGTTTTAAGGGCTCACTTTAGGGTTGCAAAAATAAATCTGTGCAATAAACTGTTTCCTGCAAAAAAGACATCAAATACACACATCTTTTGCTGCCCAGGGGACCAGAAAGATGATACTTTCAGTGGATGCAGCCTCTTGTGATAGGAAGGGATTTCTCGCATATGGTTTCAGAGGCTTGCATCATGCCACACCAAGTGGAAAAGTGGTTCATGGGGCCACGCTGAGTGGGGTAAAGTGAAGGCTTGAACCTTTTCAGAAGTTTCCTAGCTGCAGCCCTATCACTAACAGCATCCTTGACCAGGCAGGAGTCTTTTGCACAGGTGCTGGAGAAGAAGAAGAAAGCAATGTCCTCAAATCACCCCATGCCCAGAGTCAAAAAGCTGGAATTGTTGCTGCTCCCATTTCAACTCATGTAGATAGCCCCATTCTGCAAGTTTATGGTCTGTGCTGCATCACTGTAGCAAGTACACAGCTGACATTGATTTGCCCAGAAGTCCATCCCTGTCCTGTCCAGCATGTGGAAGGTAATGTGTGCACAGTCACCTGTGCTCCCTTCTTCTTACAAGCCTCATCATCTATTAATCAAAATCACCAGTCCCCCCCCCCCCAAGCATCCCAGAGCCTATGCAAAACAGTGCAGCGCATAAGAAAACTAACAAAGTGAAACAAATCAGTGAGTAAAACAAAATAAATGTGTTACGGGTGTAACAAACATAATAGTAGACAATAGAGAATATATAGAAGGGAAAGCTTTCATGAGGACAGCACAGTGGCTTAATGGTCAGTATATCTGCTTTGCAGCACCAGGGTCCTCACTTTGAATCCTAGCCAGGAGACTATCTGCATTGAAATTGCATGTTCTCCTTTTGCTTGTGTGGGTTTCCCACTACACTCCAAAGACATGCTGACAATCAGCATCTGCCTTGACAAACTCCATGATTCCATGGTGATTGGATCAAGTTGACATAGTTTCTGTTTGGCTATAAATGCTGGAGCATGTTCTAAACCAGAGGAGTCCTGGCACTTTCCTGGGCCACACTGGAAGAAGAGGAGTTGTCTTGGGTCACACATAAAATTTCCTAACAATAAGGATAGCTAATGAGCAGAAAAAGCCAGGTCGCAAGGACACATCCTGCAAGCTGAATCTCAGTGCCCTCCTTATTGAACTGGGTTACAGCATAAATAAAACAGGAGGGATGTAGAAAAAGAGAAACTAAGGCTACCACCAAACAGATTAAATCTTTCCCTGATCTGCTTCAGTTACGGAAAATTTGATTGATTGCAAATGCTAAACTACAGGCTCCGTGTGGTGAGCTTTTTTCCCTCAGGACCTAATCTGACTGGTAAAGTTGCTGGAATGTGGATGACATAGACCTCATGAAATACATGCTACTGACCAAGTAGCTGTCTGGGGAGTGCATAGCGGTGGAGGACCTTGCACTGGATACAGAGCACTTTGTGGGATTGAGCACTATTGGCTTTGATTGACATCATAACTCTATATATTTATACTGTAAGGACTTTATTGTCTACTATTATGTTTGTTACACCACTGACATATTTATTTCGTTTTACTCACTGATTAGTTTCACGTTGTTAGTTTTCTTATACGTTGCACTGTTTTGCATTTTCTTTGATATTGAGATTTTGTCACTATCTTTTTGTGCCAGCTGCTTCCGTATCTATAGTGCTCGCCGTTTATTTTTTTAATTTGAATATCCCAGAGCCTATGCTACAACCCAGGCCAAACAATTATGTGCTATTTAGCAGTAGTTTACCTGGGAGAGAGGAGCCACACTGGGCCAGAAATTCTTGAGGCTTTACAGAGTGAGGTTTAAAGGTGGCTGTCCCCACATCATCTTTTGCCAAGCAAGATTGTGTGTGACAAGGACACTAACGTGCTGGCTGCCCTTCGGCACCTAAACCCAATGGTGCAGCAGCAGTTTCTAGTTATTTACTTTGGCTTTCAGGAATTCCTCTGTCAGGCAAGAAGAATTTAAGACCACTTTAGGTGGTCACACGCTGCAGGTGTTTGCCTGGCAAAAATCCAGTACCATCATAGAGTATTTGTGTGAGTATGATACAAGGAGAGGCTTTGGGGTGATGGGGTTTTCTTCACTGCACCAGTGTGTCTCATCATTTAGGACATGTGCAACATGCCATGATGAGGTGGAAATTAGCAAAACAATCCCTCGTGTTCCTCCTGGAACACACACTGTTTGGTGTCATTAGACTAGGCACTGGATGTACAGCAGCAGAAAGAAGAGAAGCACTCGCTACTGTCTCAAGACCAGCAGAGTCATGTGTCTACTGCCTCCATTCCTGTGAGACAGAGTAGCTGTGGTGTAGTATGAGATGGAAGGTTTGGGTGGTTTCACCCTTCCCAAACCCTGTGCAGGGACCCTAGCATGTGGGAGATGAAAGAGAGGGACCATTATATGGCCACCCTCTTGGATTCCTGCTACAAGGGGATAAACTGTTTCCATCTCAGAAGGGACACAAAATGTGCCACTTTAAGGAGGTTTTGCAGAAGAACCTCTTGGCCACATTTCCTTACAATAGCATGATCTCCTCTCATCACCAGTGTCCACAACCACATGGCAGCCTCCTCAGTGATGATTTTAAGTCTTTTTCCAATCACAGGCATGACTGCAGGCAGCACTCATATGCAGTGTCTCAGCATCACTACATGGGGTTCATGGCTAAAGTAGACACTCTTAGAAGTGAGGACCCCATGGACTAGTGGGTGTCCAGGCTGAACCACTGGCCAAAACGTACACAGTATGCGCTAAAGATTCTGGCTAGCTCTGCCAGCCAGTGTGCTGTCCAGGAGTGCCTTCTGTTCATCAGGAGGTTTTCTTACAGAGAGGCAAACGTGTCCCTGCCACTATAGACCAGCTCATTGAAAAAAAAAAAAAAAAAGCAGTCCTGCATTAGCAATGATTACAAAGACCTTTATTGCTGATGTTGCTGTCTCAATTTCTCAGTGTCATATGGCCTCCAAAAAATGGTACCTGCCACCATTACCTGCTCCTGACATCTGTTTTGGCCTGCCACCATCACCAACTCTTGCCTGTTCTCCTGAACTGCTGCTATTGCCAGCTCATATCACCTCTTTTGGCCTATTGCAGTGCTCCTTAACCACAAAGCTGCCACAAATATTGTTCCACAGCTAGACCTCAGCTGCACAATTTGTGTTTTTTTTTGCAGGGTAAATCCTCTGTTTTGCACCAAGTTTGTGGTCTATTCTAGTGCCCCTGTACACAGCTGGACCTGAGCTGCAAAGTTTTTAATGTTTGCTGCAGGGTAAATTCTGAATTGAGTCTCAAAGTTTGTGGCCTATTCAGGTGCTCTGGTAATGTAAAGGTGACTCACATTTTTTTTCACAGCTGTACTTCAGCTGCCAAAATTAGAATTTTTGCTGCAGGGTAAATCATGCTCTGTGCCTCAGAATTTGCTTCCTACTCCAGTGTTTTGGAACTATACAGTAAATGTGTCATGCAATGTTTACAGAACTAGATCCTAGCGGTCAAATTTCAAATATTTGCTACAGAGTAAATCGTGCTTTGTGTCTACAAGTTTGTGGTTCATTCCAGTGCTACGGTAGTCTATCAGATAAAAAAAACTTTATTTATTTATTTCAAGATAAAACCTGCCTTGTCTCCCCCTCTTATATTGTGGCCTACCCAAGCTGCTTACATACTGTTCTGCTACTGAACAATACTCGTGGCTATTATTTCTGAAATATTCTAATATTTTTTTCAGGATAAACCCTGCCTTATCTCTCCCTCTTATAATAATAGGGGATAATGGGTTAAACGAGCACTAGGTAAAAGAGTAAGCTGCTAGCACAAAGGTCAAACCTCAAATCCTTTGAATAAATCAATAATTATAGAATGCAGCGCTAATCAGATGATGAGTAAAATAATAAATAACTGAATATATCCACATATATAATAATAAACTTGAAAAACATGCGCTGTGGACCGCTAAAAGTAATGGTGAGAGTAGCGTCTTGATTTGACGCATAAAGTGCAAAGGTGACACAGATATGAATAAATAGATAAAAAGTCCAATAAACGTAAAAGAGTGAATTCCGTGACTCCAGTGGTTGGAAAACGAGTATATATTGCACTAACCAGAATTTGAGTAAATTAAACCACTCCTGGTCATCTGTATCCTAAAGGTAACTTAGGGGATCATATGGCACACGTCAGCACATCAGGTGATCAACCGGCTACTACTCTCTAGGTTCCAGGATAAATCCCATCCAGTATAAGTGGACAAGTCATAGGCATTAGAAGAACACAGGATTCCACCTTAAGGGGCTCGTAAATAAACGAGCCAGAGAAAAGATGACTAATAGTGCAGTATTTTTATTCAAAATTTGGCATATAGTGTACATATAAAGTAATGTACTCACATCTGGCAACAGAAACAGTGACAAAGATGGCCGCCAGCCTTCCTTGTGGCCTCTGTGGCATGACGTCACTGACTTGGCTCCTCCCCTAACGCGTTTCGTGCTCGTGCACATTTTTGATCCCTCTTACTTACATGTATATTTTTCTTAAACCAAGCTAAATGTAAGAGTTAAAAAATCAATTATACATCTAAAACATGTGATGCCAGAATACCACGTCTCTGACCTGTGAAAATCATACTGTTCTATAACACCAGATACAGGTTGAAGGCATCTCTGAAGTATGTAACCTAAGGATTGGTGTTTTTCCATGTCACAGTAGAAGTTTTATTAAAAGGAGATCCCTTTCCCCACTAAATGGTATTTTTGGTGTTTTTTTTTTTTTTCATTGGTACATGTCCCTCATGGCAATACCTGGCTCAATATATCCTTTTTTGATGATTTCTCTGTTAGCCTTGTAAACAAACCTCAGAATCAGAAGCACAAATTACATACAAAATTGAATGAGCCAGCTGTTATTGTTTAAGTGCACAAAAGAAAAAGAAAGTGGTTTTTTTTCTATATTCACCCTACCCAACAAATGTCAGACTGTAACCAAAATTGCACGAGGTAATGCAGAGCACAGCTTTCATCTTGCACTTCTTCCTGCTGATAGTTGCTGCTGAGTACAACCAAGAGAAGCTTGAAAATAAAGCTGGTGGAACCTCAGTACATCTTATCAGCATCATCAATTTATTATAACAAACCAGCCCCTTAGTATTAAAAAAAAGAAGAATGATTGACAAATGCTTTTTATCAATAGTCTTAACTCACTTCCATCTTCCATTCACAGTTAATTATTTATGCTATACTGTATATAATCTGATTTGCAATTCAGACCAAAAAAATGAAAAAAAAACAAAAAACAATTTGACAGTTTAACCCACATTTCTTCTTCGCAAGGTGATGTCCATGGTTTATACAATCAATATGCAAGCGCTGGTACATCTGAAAGCTCAGTAATGCTGGGTCGGGCTTCTGTAGCACCATCTCAACAAGCAGATAATCCTCAGAAGAAGGGAAGGGCAGAGGGTCGTTCAAGTGGGACTTTAAAAGCAGAACTGGAGAGGGAAAGGTGAGAAAATAGATTAAGAAAGCTACAATATGTCAGTTCCTGTATCATGCATGAAAACATCTTCAATTTTGAAAACTGACAGTATACACGCTAACATTTATAATATACTTACTATAAAGTGAGTGAATTTAAAGCCAAAACTTTTTTAGATTTGGATGGAGTGTTTAAGCATTGGAAACCCTGTTTGGTTTACTGATCTCTGTACCCCATTTGGAGGATTGCCTTTTTCTATTTTTTTCTGGGGATCATTGTCACAACCTGAAAGTGATGGAAAATCCAAAATTTTTAGTTGTCACTGAAACAGAGGGAAAGTCTTCCAATGGGGACACTTGATTGGGTGACAACTGTCTAAGAGGGGATTTACCTAATTATTAAGATTATTCCTCTTACTTTCTGTTTTGTCCAAGGGGTAGGAAGTTAAGGGAAATCTCCCCTAAAGAACACAAATGGCAAAAAAAAAAAAACGGGCAGGGGTTTTAACCCTTCTATATTTTATCCAAAACTTTCCTCAATTTCAATTATCTTGTATGTTGAAAATGAAAACTTGGTCATGGCAGATTTCTTTCTTTTTATTTAGTGTGAGGATGTCTTTGAAATCACAGTTGCCAGTAAGAGAAAAAAATGGTCGCTTTTTTGTCAACTATTCTTTCCATTCTGCATCATTTAATAAATTCAGATGGCATCCATCAGCACAAAAAAGTTATCACCTTAGATTCTACAGTTTTTCTGGTTGAAGTTCAGATAAAGAAGGAACCACTGAAACTTTAATTGAAGACATACAAAACTAATATTTTACATGCCTTTTGCAGTAAATTTTCCAAGCAGACAATGTGCTTAATTCACCAAGTGATATTATATCTTTATATGTTCGGTCAAGCTCATTGCCAATCTGTATGTAATTGCACTGCGTGTTGGCAGATTACATGCAGATTGTAAGGGTGCCAGACGGAGATTTGTGTGTGTGTGGTGTCCCAACAGACCGTTCTGCAGATAAACTGTTGGGTGTTGGCAAGCTACCGTTTGTGGTGTGTCTGGTGTGGGGGTGTGTGGACAGTGGAAGAGTGATTAACACCGGGGTTCTGGCTTGTAGGATAGCTGGAGGGATCCTAGAAGGGTGTGTGATTGCTAGGCTGCTCCTCAACCCTAGTTAGTGCATCAGATTGTATGTAAGATTTGTATCTGCCAGTGTGTGGTCAGCCATCTGGATTGGAGTGGAGTCTCCCTCCGGTGGTGGCCAAGAGGTAGCGCGGGCTGTGAAAGTATATCACGTACTGTCTTATATACGGTTTTATATATTCAAAGTTAAGTCCCCCTTATTCCCTCTTACCCCAAGTTATGGCCGCACGTGCACGCCTCGGTTAGCTAGTCGCTGTGGGCATGGCGTGCAGGTGAATCCGTGACAGGTGTAAAGAATGCAGTGGCTGCCGGCTCCTTAACAACTAGCTATTCACTGGTTGTTAAGGATGCTGGCGGCTGCCATCTCCTAACAATCAGCTATTTCCTGGTTGTTAAAGTATAGCTCCACCCAAAAGGGGAAGTTCCGCTTTAAGGACTGCTCCCCATTAAGGATTGGCACCTTTGGGGAGCGGGTACCCGAATTTGACAGGTACCCACTCCCACATCCGGTCAGATCGCCTAGACGATCAGAAGCAGAAGGTGTCCTCCCTCCCTGTAGTCTTTTGGAACACGTGACAGGTCCCAGAAGACTACAGGGCCATTCACGAAGCGCAGCACTACTTGCGCATGTGCAGTGGGTACCCGGCTGTGAAGCTGCAAGCTATCACAGCCGGATGCCCACACTGATGATGCCGGCCTCCTGGAATACAGGACTTCCGGTGAAACAAGCTGCGGGACACACCACAGGACTGAGGGACAGGTAAGTGGCTGTTTTTTAAAAGTCAGCAGCTACAGTTTTTGTAGCGGCTGACTTTTATTTTTTGATAGATTGAGCGGTACTCCGCTTTAAGGATGCTGGTGAGTGCAGTATCCTTAACAACCAGCTAACATAAAATATATTTTTTAACTGTTGCATGCCTGAACCACGTTTAATTTAACACATGCATTTATTTATTTTAGTGAATTTACTTTAATGCTGTTTTATGCGATATTCACTGAGCATTTTGAGCAAGTGAGTGCTAATACAGGATTACCATTCGAAAGTGCATAAACTACAGTTTCCTCCTACGACCTTACAACCCATTACTTGGCTGTTATAAGCATAATTACACAACTTATTTTCAATCTTTAAAACTGATTCTTGTAGAGAAGTGAGGGTAATTCTCAATCTGCTTCATCAGGAAGAACAACAAGAACAGTATCCTAGAGGTTTTTTCTTAATCAAGCCAGACATATATGAATGCATATACTGTATAGTAACACAGTTCACATCACTATCAGATGAAAATCTAACTTTTCAGGATCTGAAATGCTTCTCACTGTAAAAAAAAATGTGTCTCCCATTGTCCTCTCCCTCATAGATATGAGGAATATGTTAAAGTCCAGTGCACAATTGGTAACATAATTGTTATATGCCTGTTAATATTGGGATTTTTTTAAACAATATTTATTTATTTCAGGTACTTATATAGCGCCATCAATTTACCCAGTGCTTTACATATATATTGTACATTCACATCAGCCCCTAACCCTGAAGGGGCGTACAATCTAAGGTCCCTAATTTACATTCATACATACACATACTAGGGACAATTTAGACAGGAGCCAATTCACCTACCAGCATGTCTTTGGAGTGTGGGAGGAAACCCACGCATGCACAGGGAGACCTATTTCCTATAAATCTCCTGATGATGCAGACTAAATATCAGAAGAAATGGAAGAAAATGTTTAAAATTTTATAAAGTAAAGCTTCCCATGCATGGGTCCTCCATCCACACAATCAAGGTAGATAGAGGAATCCTCCCTACTGGGACATTGTATTCACACAGTGGGACTTTCCACTGTCAGCATACTTTGATTAGTGGCTACAGCCAGCTGAATAAGAAAAACAAGCCCGTTTGGTAGAAGTTGTTTTATCGATCGAATTCTGTTGAACATGCACAATTAGACATTGATCAAAATTTGACAAGTCCCTGCTGAACCAGCTGAATTTTGATCTATTTATGGCCAGTTTAAGTTGTGCAATAGTGTAAAATAAATAACTAAACAAGGTGTTGTATAATCCCAGGAGGATACTGTAATGTATGTACTTGTACTTCAGAATCTATATCATGTATATGCACTGACTTAATACTTTTTTAATTGTAAGATATTAAAGCTTAAATTTGGTAAAATATTTAAATCAGCACCAGGGACGGTACTTACATTGAATGAAGTGTCCCTTGTACTGGTGGCTGCTGTTTTCATTGAAATCTTTATTCCTCTGCCCTCTCTGATACCCCTGCAGGTAAAATCGGGTGGATGAATAAAATGTCCATTTCCTCCATTCATAGAGAACATTTCCTTGCAGGAAGCGGTAGTACAGCTTTTATGAATTGAGAAGAGGAGCAGAAAGTGTGGGCATAGTCTGCACTTATGATGAGTGCCTGTCACAGGTCCAGTGGCTCTTATTAACCCCTGCAGCACCAGAAGATCACAGTTGTGGGGGTATTGGGGAGGATGGGGGGGCGCAAAAGAATGAAAATGTAATTGAAAACAGCAGCCACTGGCACAAGGGACACTTTTCATTTAATGTAAGCACTGTTTCTAGTATTGATTTAAAAAAAAAAATCAACTAAACTTAAAGTGGTTGTAAAGGAAAACATTTTTTTTTTAAATAACAAACATGTCTATACTTACTTGCTCTGTGCAATAGAATTGCTCTGTGCAATAGGTGCAATAGGTTCTGCCCCCCACCGCTCTCTTGTCACTGGAATTGATTGACAGGAGCAATATCTAATGGCTCCCGCTGCTATTGATCTGCCCAGAGAGGAGAACAAAGTCAGCAGAGGCGCAGCTCTCGTACACAGTGCTGGATCGTGATGGGGCTCAGGTAAGTATAAAGGGGGATGAGGGGGGAGTATGTGACACAGAAGGTTTTTTTACCTGAATATATAGGATGCATTCAGGTAAAAAAAACCTTGTGGGTTTAGAAACACTTTAAACTTTAAAGATTTGTTATGGATAATGGTTTTGATATTTAAAAAAAAAAACATTTGTTGGTAGATGTTGTGGAAGAAAGCTCTTGTACATCTAATGTACCTTTAACAATATTTGAAATTTCTGGCCTTGTCAGTCATTCTGGGCCAATAGAGAAATAGAAGAAAAGGTTTAACTTTATAGTTCTAGAACAACCAAATTGTTCAACAGGATTTTGAAGAGAGTTGCTAGAGGTCTGTCAGTCCACAAATGATTTATTTTCCCAGATCTCTATTGTTGGGAGAAATTGACAAAGAAGAAAAAGAGAAACTCTGGTACTACTCCCAACTTCAAAGTCTGTCCAAGCGCTTGGATGAGCTGCCTCAAGTCGAAACGGTATGCATGGAAACCTTTAAAACAGTATATCAAAAATAGCATGTACATAATAAATCCTCTTTATTCTATTTTGTTTCATTGCTTGTCTGCAGAACTATTGGTCTTCACTAGTGCCCAGGAAAAGCAAGATTTTAAAGATCTTGCACAGAATTTGTTCTGTTATTAGAAGTACCTCTGGTTTTTAACACTGATATTCTGCTTTTAATTCTGACCAAAATATTTATTGTTTTTTTGGATAATATGGGGGTGGGTTAGAATCTTTGTCCGGGGCATGTAAAAGCAAAAAACCTGATAGAGGCAATAACTCTTAACCACTATATCCAAAAATGTTTAAAAAAACGGGCCCATGTTTCGCTTTTTTTACTAAGATGCAAACAACTACAAACTGTAATATTTAAAAGTTAATAAATTATATTAGTATATAAGGTCAACAAATAAATAATTAGTGATGCTAATGTAGCGAACCACAGTTGTCAGGGGTTTTGCCATATGTAAGGTTCTTTTATGTGCAGTTCAGCAACAATGGGTCCATGGAAGTGATTTTAAATGAATGGCTGTCTACTTTTCACAGTCTCTACCTTTTTCTCAGTCTGTTCTCTCTGATCACCATTTGTACTGTCTCAGTTCTCAATGCAGATTGACCTGATACGCCAACAGCTAGAGTTTGAGTCTCAGCACCTGCGCTGTGTGTTAGAAGAAAGATTTGGTACAGCAGATGAAATGATGCAAAGAGCACAGGTAAGGCCTAAAGACTTGTACACATGATGATAATATTGTATGATTGATTGTTCTTTTTTTTTTTTGCATGCTAGTCTCATATCGAAAATGAAGAGGCAGGGCTGGGACAAGGGCTGGGCAGGAGGGGCAGGTTTACTGTAGGGATGGGGAGCCTTCCTTCTGATTCAAGGTCAACAGAAGTAATGACAGTAACAATGGCACTGATTTTGACTAGCGAGTGACTGCTGAGCATAGGATCCCCTAAGCTTGCACATCATGAGCGGGGGGGAGGAGGGGGAGTCAGTTTGGAATCTTTGCCCTGGGCCCTGGATGACCTTGTCCCAGTGCTGTGAAGAGGTTACTAAAGTTAGAAAAATTCTCGTATGACAGAATACAACTTCAGAGGTGATGTAATGTAATGTCTCAAAACAGAACCAAAAGTAATACATAAACGACTTACATGGTGCTCTGACAAGAATTTAGTTTTTTTCCTGTGAATTTGAAAAACGCTTAACTTGTCCAAAAGCATATGAATAGGATTGCATTCTCTCCTGTTATTTCAGTATCTAAAAATAGAAATGGGACAAATTTATACACAAATTAAGTCCTTTAGAAGTTCACCAGTGGAAAGCCAGTTGTTCTTTATGGGCAGGGGAAAAGAGGGGACAATTTAATATTAACAACAATAGGTTAATGGGGGAAGCAAGGCTGCTAGAAAATTTAATCCCATTTGTCCCATTTCAGAAGGTAATATTTCAAAGTCAGGTCCTCAGTAGAAAGTGTATCTCTGGTAAGTAGCCAAACGAGGTTGCAGATTCATGCACAATGGTGTGCATTCCACAATGTTCCAGTACATCCATAAGGGCAGTTCATTGGCTGCATAAAAGAGAAATTAGGAACACTATTTGTGCTTCTACAAAGTATTTGCTAAGGTTGGTAATGCTTACGCCTCCAGCAAGTTTTCAATTATGTTTTGTTAGCTCTTCTGAGTCTATTGGGGTGCTAACTGAATTTCAATATTTTCTTATGCTCTCATAAGATGTGACTAGGTATGGACTCTGAAATAATAAATAATTTTGGATAAGTATGAATTCTTAATTGTATAGATCCTACCAAACCAGGATATTGTGAGAAATTGCCAGGCAATAAGATTTTGCATGACCATAACTTACAGTTTGCTGCAAATACAAAACTTTTATGCAGTATAGAAACCACTTCGTACTTTTGCAATTGTCTTCTGAAATAATTTTTCCAAATTAAGAGATTGAGGAAAAAAAGATTAAAGCCTACCTCCACTAGAAATAGTTCACTAAAACTATTTTAATTGATGTTTGATTTTACAGACAGGATTTTTGTTTAAGAGTGCAAGATTTCTTTAACAGTTTTGATTTATTTACACATATATTAGACTCATTTATATATTGTAGTGCAGTGAAAGTTATTTTTGCAGGATTTTGCAAGGTTGGTTAACACTTTGTGATATTGTTGCTGCTGCTTACATTGGTTAGTGTATGATCAATGCAGGAGTTTTCTATTTTTTTTTTATTTGAATGCAAGGCTTGCCTTAATGCAACATGTTTGTGTTACTGCAGTGACAGCAGTGTGAACTCAGCCTTAGTGTCAGTAGGGTGATAAAAAGAAAAAAATTAACTGGTGTCGGTTTGGTGAAAAAATGTGTTAGTGCAAGTGGAGGAAAAAAAATCATATTCAGTGGGGGTGGGCTTTGGTGGTCAGTGTATGTTGGGGAAAGCTAGTGATGGTCTGTAGGGGTAAAGCACTGTAAAGCACTTACCTTGCACTGTAGAGTGTCTAGCACTGCTGCTTTCTCTTCGCCTCCTCCTGCTGCTGGAACTAGGTACCTACTGTACATTTTCCAGGCAGGAGATCACTCCAATGGACAATTTGTGCAAAGAGTTGGAGCTGGGTGCTGGAGCAAGTGCTCCAGTGTTCAGCTCTGAGAGACAGTCCACACTGTCGGGACACTAGGATTGTGCCAAAATCTTGGGACAGTCCTCTGGACTCTGGGATGGTTAGGGGATATCCTTCCTAGGGTACAAAATTTGCAGTTGATACTGTGCATAGTCTCTGATCGTATATGTTACATACAGACAGACTGAAATGTGGGTGGAATCTGTTGTGATATACAGCTAATTTCCTGACAGGTCACCAACTATTAGTGCCAGTGCCAGTGTCTGGGTTCTTTTTACCTGGTGACTTACATAACACAAAAAGAAATGTTCTAGAAACTGGAGGCATTTATTGTGCACAGAAAGATATACAGAAAACAAAGACTGTCTCAGCATATTAATCATA